>NC_045558.1:5096252-5131252 GCF_009769535.1 Thamnophis elegans
GGATGTGCTGTAGCCAACTGTATACAAAGCCTTGACAGAGAGGTAGTAGTAAGCCTGTAATTAAAACAGCAAAGTTAGAGTTACTTTGGGGAAAAAGTAAAAGTTCAAATCACTTGGTTTCTTCTGCTTTCTTTGCGCAAGAGTCCAAATTCACTCCTTTCACGTGTATAACAGGTAGTCCTCAACTTACGACCATTCATTCAGCAGCCCAGGACTATCCTGACCCCAGGGGCCGACCCATGTTCTGCACAAGACTGCAACGGGGAGAACCTGGATTGCATGTCTGTCTTGCTTAATGACAGCAATAACTTAAGGACTATAATTCTGGACTCAATATGTGGCCGTAGATTGAGGACTATCTGTAGGTCTGATCTACAATCCCAAATGGAGCAGCTTTTACAAACCACTCTATTATGATGAAAGATTCCAGTCAAAGGACATAGGTAGTTCTCAACGTACAACCGCAATTGAGGTCAACGTTGCTAAGCGAGACAGTTGTTAAGTGAGTTTTGCTCCCTTTTACCACCTTTCTTGCCAACAGTTAGGAAGTCCGTGCAGTGGTTAAGTTAGTCACAGGATTGGGAAGTGTGAATCCAGCCTCTCCATTGACTTTGCTTGTCAGAAGGTCACAAAAGAGTATCACGTGACACATACACACACCCGGGACACTGTACATGAGCAACAGCTCATTTAGTGACCAACTGAAGATACAAAGGCACTGAAAAAAGCGACATAATTGTTTTTCACATTCAGGACTGTTGCGGCATCCCTATGGTCACGTGATTTAAATTCGCTTGCCAACACATCTCAGGTTGTTGCGGGAGTTGCTGCTTGTTCGCTTTGCATGCACTTTGCATGCGCATTGCATGCATGCACGGTTGCCTGCAAATTGTTCTGTGCATGCTCAGAACATGAAAAAAAAAAAAAAAAGCAGGGACCAGGAAATCAATTTGGGGGCATGGCCAGCCTGTCGTCCCTACCGGTTCAGCGACCCAGTCCCAATTTCCACTACCGGTTCGCCCGTAACCAGTGCAAACCGGTAGCAACCCACCTCTGCAACCGATCCGTATTTATGACGGTTGCAGTGTCCTGGGGTTATATGATCACCTTTTGTGACCTTCTAACTAGCAGAAAAAAAACCAGATTCACTTAACAACTGTGTGTCTAATTTGACAGCTGCGGTGATTCGCATAACAACTACAGCAGGAAAGGTTGTAAAATGTGGTCAAACTCACTTAGCAAATGTTTCGCTTAACAAAAGAACTTTTGGGCTCAATTGTGGTCATAAGTCAAGGACTACTTGTAGTTAGACATAAATAGATATTAATTTGGACTTCCAGCTTGGATCGTGTTTGGACAGAGGGAAATCAACTGAAGAATTTGCTGTGATTTATGGGTGGCACTCATGCCTCCAAAACAGACCAGTCCTACCAATTCAGACCAGTTCAGCCGAACTGGTAGTGGTTTGGCGGCCTGTGTCGCTGAAACAGGCAGCGACCCGGGCTTGCCATACCCCCGAACCCGGTTGGCGCCATCATTGGCGCCATCTTGTTTTTCAGTTCTGCGCATGCGCAGAACAATTTTAATTGCACTGTGCATGCATGCATGAAGTGCGCACACAAGTGCATCGGCAGTAGTGCTAGCTGAGCCCACCCGTGAAACAAAAATATTTCCATTGCTAGCTCACCTGGCCATTCCATGGCGTGGTGTCATTGTCGTCAAATCCGCAGGCATCGTAATAATGTGGGAATGGTTCGGACCAGCCTTCCTGGGTACAGTTCCTACTGATCAACTTAAAATCTATGGCTCCATCTGTTGGTTTTTTTGGGGGTGGTGGTGGAGAATATTAAATAAAACACTTTTTTAAAAGTTAGTAAAGTAGACATTAAGCTTTTTAGAACAGAGATCTCCAAGCTTGGCGACTTTAAGACTGGTGGACTTCAACTCCCAGAATTCCCTGGCTGGCTAAGGAATTCTGGGAGTTGAAGTCCACCAGTCTTAAAGATTTCAAGGAAAAAAAAGTCTTTTGTTCATTATAAAGTTTTTTTTTTATTTTTCCATTTTCACAACATCTATGCTATTACATAGCCAACATCATATTGTATTATTAAATGTTTACGTCAATTCATTTTACCATCAACTCCCAAAAACAATTATTGGCTCTTCTACTCTCCGTATACCATATTTGATGGATAAGGGGGTAGGCAGGGGGAGGAGAGAGGGAGAAGAAAGAGATGGATAAGGTACAAATATGGTGTATGGAAAAAAGCCTTTTGTTGTTGTTTGACTTCAGTGGGATCGCTTGGTCAATGCAAGGAGGGCTGGGAGGAAAAATATGATTCAAAGAACTCAGAATTGCAGGTCACACAATCAAAATTTGGGCAACCGAAAGGTATTCTCGACAGTTGCAACATCCCAAGTGATATGATTGCTATTGCCACTCACCAGTGGACTTTGGACAAGCAAATTCAGTAGGGGAAGCAGGATTTGCTTAGCGATCCCTGCTAAAAGTCATAAAAGTGGATGCGACTCACTTAACAACCACATCACTTAGCAAAAGATGTTCTAGTCTGAATTGTAGCCATATGATAAGAAGGACTATGCAAAACATGCTAAGTAATAGTTTGAGAAGCAAATAGTTTGGTCTAGTTTGGTCTAATGATTAAAGTACCAGGCTAAAAACCAGGAGATGGTGAGTTCTAGTCCCGCTTTAGGCATGGAAACTGGCTGGGTGAGTTTAGGCCATCCACCAAGAGATGGTGAGTTCTAGTCCTGCCTTAGGCATAAAATCCAGTTGGGTGACTTTGGGCCAATCACCAGGAGACAGTGAGTTCTAGTCTCACGTTACGCATGAAAGCCAGCTGGGTGACTTTGGGCCAATCACCAGGAGACGGCCTGCCACACCCCAGAACTAATCACCAACTAATCACCAACTAATCGCCAATCACCAGGAGACGGTGAGTTCTAGTTCTGCCTTAGGCATAAAATCCAGTTGGGTGACTTTGGGCCAATAACCAGGAGATGGTGAGTTCTAATCCCACTTTAGGCAAGAAAGCCAGCTGGGTGATTTTGGGCCAATCACCAGGAGACGGTGAGTTCTAGTCCCACTTTCAGCAAGAAAGCCAGCTGGGTGACTTTGGGCCAATCACCAGGAGACGGTGAGTTCTAGTCCCACTTTCGGCAAGAAAGCCAGCTGGGTGACTTTGGGCCAATCACCAGGAGATGGTGAGTTCTAGTTCCGCCTTAGACATAAAATCCAGTTGGGTGACTTTGGGCCAATCACCAGGAGACAGTGAGTTCTAGTCCTGCCTTAGACATAAAATCCAGTTGGGTGACTTTGGGCCAATCACCAGGAGATGGTGAGTTCTAGTCCTGCCTTAGGCATAAAATCCAGTTGGGTGACTTTGGGCCAATCACCAGGAGACGGTGAGTTCTAGTCCCGCCTTAGGCATAAAATCCAGTTGGGTGACTTTGGGCCAATCACCAGGAGACGGTGAGTTCTAATCCCGCTTTAGGCATAAAATCCAGTTGGGTGACTTTGGGCCAATCACCAGGAGACGGTGAGTTCTAGTCCCGCCTTAGGCATGAAAGTGTTGGGTGACTTTGGACCACCAGAAGACAGTGAGTTCTAGTCCCAACTTAGATACAAAAGCTTCTGGGTGCCTTTTTTGGGGCCAATAACCAGGAGATGGTGAGTTCTAGTCCCCACTTTAGCCATGAAAGCCAGCTGGGTGACTTTGGGCCAATCACCAGGTGACGATGAATTCTAGTCCTGCCTCAGGCATGAAGAATTTCTATCTGAATTTTAGATATTACTTTCCTAGTCATTTCTAATGTTGAGGGTCCCTTTCTCAAGTGGTTACTTTCTGCTAGTCCTTCTCTCTTAGCCCAATCCAACTCACAGAGTTGCAGAGAAAATAGGGGGAGAAAGACATATGAGGCACCTTTACTCCTTTGAGCGCCTTACGAAGTGATGCAGGCAGGATTAAAGAATCTAATCAATAAAATGAAACGCAGTATATAACATTGGGCACGGCTCACTTAACAACCACGTCACTTAGCATAGGAAGCTGTCCTCTCAATTTTGATCATAAGTCGGGGGACTACTCATATCATGGAAAGTAACCATTTGGGAAGCAGACTCTCAACACTAGAAACGGTCAGGAAAGCAATAGCTGAAAATAGAAATCCTCCTTGTTTTCACCTCTGCTAAATCCATTTCTTACCTGGAAATTGTTCCGAAATCTCAAATGGTTCAAGCTCTCCTACAAAAAAAAAAAAAGAGAAGATAGAGGTTGAAATCCACTTTAGAGCAGGCGGAGATAGTCCCCGATTTATAACGGTTCATTTCGTGACACAAAGTCACAACAACACTGGGGGGATGGGGAAATAGCTTATGACCATTTTCCACACTTAACAACCATTGCTGCCTAATTTGGCGATCAAAATTAATTGGGAATGTGATTAGGAAAATATTAGAATGTGCAGAAATGAATAGATTAACACTTGCTATAAAAGAGAAAGAACAAACTGAATATTCTATGACATGGGGGTTATTTTATGGATGGTTGGAGAAATGAGAAATAAATAGAGATTATTAAAATAAAGAATATATGTTAAGATAGAGATATAAACAATATGATGATGATTACATATAATTGTTAAGCTGACCATACTCAATATATTATATTTTCATTAGAGTATATGTTAAGAGGGAGAAATGAATAGAGTTATAATGCTGATTATTAATAATGTAAGATTAGAGAATTATCATCAATGTAATGAACATTGTAAGCTTTGATTGTAATTGCACAGACATATTTGTACCCAGATGACACACTGTTTAATGGAAGAGGATATGGTCAAGTTAAAAAAAATTAATAAAAATAAATTAAAAATAGTTAAGATGCTTGGCCAGTGATTTGTATTTATGACGCTTGTAATACTTTTTACGACCTTCCGATGAGCAAAATCAATGAGGAAGCCAGATTCACTTAACAACAGTGTTGCTGACTTAACAACTACAGAGATTTGCTTTACAACTGTGGCTAGAAAAGTTGTGCAATGGGGAAAAATTCACTTAACAAAATGGCTTGTTTAGCAACGGAAATTTTGGGCTCACTTGTGGTCGTAAGGTGAGGACTGCCTATATGCCCCTTTCTCAACCTATCTAAATGGAGAGTAGACATAATGTCTTACCTGGCTGCGCATAAGCCATGCTGTTCACATCCCAACCTAATCAACACAGAAAAAGAAAAAGAGGTTAAAAAAAAAACGTATATATTCTTTCATTATTACATCATCCCTTTTCAATTTCTTCCCTTGTATGCAATTTTTGTACTTATTATATATTCCTAAATTCCCCCTTTCTACAGTATTCAGGATCTTAGTTGCGTACAAGCAGAGGTATATGCATTTAGAATGGAACAGAACGGAACAGAAAACAGAACAGAACAGAAAACAGAACAGAACAATAGAACTGGAAGGGACCTTGGAGGACTTCTATTACAATCCTCTGCTTAGGCAGGAAACCCTAAACCATTTCAGACAAATGGTTGTCCAATCTCCTCTTAAAATCTTCCAGTTATCATTATCATCTTTTAATGACCCCATAATCCTTTGAGGGGTGGAGTCTGGGCAACTGAATGGAGCTAGCAGGAGTGTTTACTGGCCGGATGCCTTCCTGTTGCCAATGCGGAGTTTTGTTCGGCAGATATATTCTCATTGTGCCCAGAGAGAGAGAGAAATATCTGATTCTACTTAGGATTGAACTCACAGCTTTCTGATTGTGGGGCAAGAGCTCCACATCCAGGCCACTGCACTACTCCACCTTCTTAAAACCTTCCAGTGCTGGAAGTTTAATTTATTTATTTATTTAATTAATTAAATTAATTAGAATAGAGCTGGAAGGGGATCTTGATGGGTTTCTGTCTTTTACAAATGTATACAAATAATCTTCGACTTACAACCATTCGTTCAGCAAACATTTGAAATTACAACAGGACTAAAAAAAAAAGTGACTTACGACCCATCCTCATACTTATGACCATCTTAGCTTCCTTGCTGTCACAAGATCCACATTGGGATGCTTGGCACCTGGGATTCATTTATGACGTGATCGCCCTCTGCAATCTTCCCAGCTGGCTTCTTGCAGGCAAAGTCAGTGGGGGGAGCTGGATTTGCTTAACGACCATGCGAATCACTTAACAACCATGGTGATTCACTTAGCAATTGGGCAAAAAAGGCCGTGAAATCAGGCACGAATCACTTACCACTGCCTCGCTTAGCCACAGAAGTCTTGGTACCAATTATGGTCATAAGTAGAGGACAACCTATTTCTTTTCTGGTGGGACAGAGTGGATCAATCAATCAAAAATACATAAATAAAATAAATAAATAAGGAAAACCCTCAGGTTTAAAAGAAATAAGCATACACATATAATGTCTGAGGGCTGGTCATAATCATCATTTGTTCAATGCCATTGTAACTTTCAGTGGTCAATGAATGAATGGTCATATGTCGAGGACTACCTGGATCTGAGCTCATTTGGTCACCTGCAGCACTGGCTATTTATTTTTCATTTTCTCTGTTCTCTCCTTTTGACTGCAGCCCATATCAGAATTATTCAAGGCCTAAATTCCAGTTCTATTCTAATTACAAGTAGTCTTACGACTTGCGACCACGATTGAGCCGCAAATTTTTGTTGCTAAACGAGACAGTTATTAAATGAATGTTGCCCCATTTTACAACCTTCCTTGTTACAGTTGTTAAGTGAATTTCTATATTTGTTAGGCTGTTGTTAAGCAAACCTGGCTTCCCCACTAACTTACTTGTCAGAAGGTCGCAAAAGGAGATCACGTGACTCCCCCATCCCCCCAGGACACTGTGACCGTCATAAATATGAGTCAGTTACTATGTGTCTTAATTTTGTTCACATGGCTATGGGGAGGCTTCAACAGTCATTTGAACAATGGTCATGAATCACTTTTTTCAATGCCATTGTAAGTTTTGGTGCCTGCCAGCGGCCAACAGAGCTGGCAGGAGATTCGGACAGTGAGGAGGGTTGGGGAGGAAGATGGGCCAGTCCTGGAGTCTGGGGAAGGCTCGGATGAGGGCTCTATGTCGGAGGCAGAGAGGGGGCCAGGGCTTTAGAGTCAGACACCAGTGAGGCAGAAGAACAGCTGGAGCCTGTTCCCAGTGTGCGCATGCGCAGAGTGGCCAGACAAAGGGAACAGCTAAAGAACAGAGGTCAACTTGGGAGTAAAGCCACAGGTGGACGATGAATGGCCCCTCCCAGAGGGAATAAAAGAGGAGCGAAAGGGGAGGGGAGTTTGCAGGAGACAATTAGTTCGCTTAATTGGTTTGTGACCATCCGAGACTCCTTCCCAAGTTCTGCAGATATCAGCCTGGCAGCTCTCCAAGCCAGAATACTTAGGTGAAGGAAGACATGACCCGTCAAAACCGCGCTCGACTAAGCCGCGCCCGATTAAACCGCATCGCTGACGTCATCAACAAGGCGACAATAGCGAGCGCAGAGAAAGAAGGGCGCTTTAAATAGCACTTTGAAAGCAAGCCGATTCAACTTAAGGTAAGGGTTAGGTTTAGGATTAGCTTTAGGGTTAGGTTTAGGGTTAGGTTAAGGGTTAGGGTTAGGGTTAGGGTTAGGTTAAGGGTTAGGATTAGGGTTAGGTTTAGGGTTAGGTTAAGGGTTAGGTTTAGGGTTAGGTTTAGGATTAGGTTTAGGGGGGTTAGGTTTAGGGGTTAATTTTAGGTTTAGCGTTTACAGCGTGCTTCTGTCTCCGCGCTGTTGTCGCCCTGTTGATGACGTCAGCTACGCAGTTTAGTCGAGCGCAGTTTATTCAAGCGCGGTTTTGTGGTGGAACCAAGGAAGAAGGGTCGACTTGGGAGTAAGGCCAGAGGTGGATGATGAATGGCCCCTCCCATAGAGAATAAAAGAGGAGCGACAGGGGAGTGGAGTTTGCAGGAGACAATTAGTTCATCCCTGCATTCTTGCCAAGCATTGCGGCACCTGAAAGATATCGGCCTGGCCACTCTCCAGGCCGGATAAAGGCCGGTAATTGTGACCTATCTTGAAAGTCTGTGGGAGAGGAAAGACTTCGCTGGAGAGGAATTCACTGTAAATTAAATAAAAAGGGGTTTATCGGGAGGTGGACTTGGCTTCTTGCCAAGCCTAGGTCAGAACAATAACTCTGAATGGTCACTAAATGAACTGTTGTAAGTGAAGGACTACTTGTAGCACTTATTGGCCACTTATTCTTGCCTCCTACGGAAATTGCTTTCTTGGCAATCCCTGTATTTGACCTTATTCGGGAGTGTTAAAACAGATCCAGAGAATCACAATGAGCACGGTTGAAAGGCTGCAATTTAAATCCTCCAAAAAGAGATTGAAGGGGCTTCGCCTATTCAGCCTTGGAGAGAGAAGTTGGAAGAGGATGATGAGGCACAAATATGAGGCATAATACAGGCACAAAGTTCAACATCTGATTCCAGAAGTAATGCAAGCCACGCATTGAGGGTTGTTCTATACAGAATACCGGATGGGGTGAGATGGATGAAGTGGAATGGAATAGGAATAGGAAGGGAAGGGAATAAAATAGAATAGAATGAAGAATGGAATATGATAAAATAGAATATAGAAATAAGAATGGAATAAATATAATATAATAATAAAAATACAGTACAATACAATAATAATCTAATGCATTGCAGGTTGAGAAACACTGATCTAATGGAATGGAATGGAATGGAAAGGAACAGAACAGAATAGAATATGCTGACTAGAGAACAGAACAGAACAGAACAGAGAAGAATAGAATAGAATATACTGACTAGAGAACAGAACAGAACATAGAAGAATAGAATAGAATAGAATATACTGACTAGAGAACAGAACAGAATATGGAAATAAGAATAGAACAGAACAAAGTAGAATAGAATAAGGAAAAATAGAATAAAACAGAATACGGTTGGAGATCTTCTACTCTAACCCATTTTCACATACTGCCTATGCTCACTTCAGAGGGGTCCATTAAAGAAGAAGAAAATATTTTGTCTCTTTGGGCTAAGTTACAGGGCGCCATAAATGAATATACAGAAATTCTCAGTTTAGCAATTATGAACAGCCATAAATGACTTGTAGTGCATCCTTTTGCCACTAGGTGGCCATCTAGATTCTTCTCAAATGTTGACCATCTCTGCAGAACAAATGTATCCAAATGTAACTGAGATTTATTTGAACTTCTATAGTCCCCCCAAAATACTCAGATTCCCCAATTCCACTATTTCTTCTTGGAGATAGAAGTTCAGCTTCTTCTCCAATCCCTGGTTAATTTGTATAGCCAAGCTTTTGGAGAAGAAATACTCTGGAAGCTTATAAATAAACTCACCAATGGATCCATTCTTGGAAAGGAGGCCTATAAAACCTTGAAAAGTTTTGCAAAGTTCCTACAAAAGATGTTTCTCCTTGCCTGACATTGCAAAAGAGCTCTCAGCTCTGCAACACTCCAGAAAGTTTGCAAAGTCCTTCTCCAGCACTGGAATGGTAGAATGCCCAGGTAGTCCTCGACCTATAACCATTCACTTAGTGACCATTTAAAGTTATAATAATCCTGCTGCATCTCCATTTGGACCTTCTTTTTATGTATCTCTCTCTCTCTCTCTGCAACATACAGATATTCCTCAACTTGCTATACTTGTGACTGTTCAGAACACTGAAAAAGTGACTTAGGACCAGTTTTTCAAGCATACAACTGTTGCAGGATTCCCCAAGGTCATGTGATCAAATTTCAGACACTTGACAATCATATTTATGGCAGTTGGAGTGTCCTGGGGGGTCACGTGATCCCCCTTTAAAGCCTACTTGAAAGTCTGTGCTGACAGCTCCACTATCATCCCAGTGCCGAAGAAGCCCTCCATCAAGGAACTGAATGACTACAGTCAAAAATTGTTGGAACCTACTCTGTGGGTGTGGCCTCCTTTGTGGGAGTGGCTTGCCACCCATGTGACCGAATGGGAGTGGCTTGCCACCCATGTGACCGGATATGAAATTATGAATTAGTACTTAGGTCGGTCCAAGTAGCTATTCAGAAACTCTGGCATTGAAGCACGCAAGTCTTAAAGCTGTCAAGTTACAAGACCCTTGCCAGTGGTGGGTTTCAAAAAAAATTTGGAACTTCTTCTGTAGGTGTGGCCTGCTTTCCAGGTCCACTGGTGGAACCTCTTCTAACCGGTTCGGTAGATTTGATGAACCGGTTCTACCGAATAGGTGCCAACTGGTAGGAACCCACCTCTGGTCCAGTTACTCTAACCTCTGTAGTTATGAAAACCTTTGAAAGGCTAGTGATGTCCCACTTGAAAACCATCATGGATCCACTGTTAGACACCCGCCCCACTCCGCAATTTGCATACCGAGCAACTAGATTGACAGATGATGCTGTTACTATGGCTCTGCACTGCATCCTACAACATCTTGAATCTCCAAAGACTTACGCAAGGGTCCTCTTTGTAGACTTTAGTTCAGCATTCAATACCATCAGACCAGATGTTCTACTAACTAAGCTAAATCAGCTAGTGGTACCTGAACACAAGCAGACCACAAGCTTCCTAACAGAGAGGAAGCAGCAGGTGGAGCTAGGCAAAATCACCTGAGATCCATGTACCTGTTCAATTAGCACAGGAGCCCCCCAGGGCTGTGTGCTCTCTCCACTTCTCTTTTCTCTCTATATCAATGGCTGCATCTCAAAGGATCCATCTGTTAAAACTACTGAAGTCTGCAGATGATATAAAAAGTGATTGGTCTCATTCGAGATCAACGATGAATCCGCATACAGACGGGAGGTTGAACAACCAGCCTCGTGTTGCGACCGGAACAATCTGGAACTGAACACACTCAAAACCATAGAAATGGTGGTGGATTTTAGGAGAAACCCTCCCATACTACCAACTCTTACAATACTAGACAACACAGCATCAACAGTAGAGACTGTTGAACTTTGTGAGTTCTATTTAGGTCTATCTCAAGACATAAAATGGACACCTAACATCAAAAACGTCATCAAAAAAAAGCACCAGAAATAATGTTCTTTCTGTACCAACTCAGGAAACTCAAACGGCCCCAAAAGCTGCTGATTCTGTTCTACGGAGGAATGATGGAGTCTGTCCTCTGCACCTCCATCACTGTCTGGTTTGGCTCTGCAACCCAACAAGACAGACACGGACTTCAGAGGAGAATCAGAACTGCAGAAAACACAATGGCTACTAACTTGACTTCCGTTGAGGACCTGTACACTACACGAGTCAAAAAGGGGTCTGTGAAAATATTTACAGACCCCTCACATCCTGAACAAAGATTGTTTCAACTCCTACCTTCAAAATGATGCTATAGAACACAACTAGACACAAGGACAGTTTTTCCCCCAAATGCCATCACTCTGCTAAACAAATAATTCCCTCACCACTGTCAAACCATTCTCTAAGGCTGCATTACTATTACTATTAGTCTTCTCATCGTTCCTCTCCCCCATCTCCTCCCACTTATGATTGTATGACTGTAACTTTGTTGCTGATATCCTTACGATTTATATTGATATTGTTTCCTGATTGCTTATTTGTACCCTATGACTATCATTAAGTGTTGTATCTTATGTTTCTTGATGAATGTATCTTGTCTTTTTTATGTCCACTGAGAGCATCTGCAATAAAGACAAATTCCTTGTATGCCCCATCACACTTGTCCAATAAAGAATTGTGTTCTATTCTGTTCTATTCTATTCTGCAACCTTTTGACAGCAAAGTAAATGGGGAAGCCGGATTCACTTAACACAGTGTTTCTCAACCTTGTCAACTTAAAGATGTCTGGACTTCAACTCCCAGAATTCCCCAGCCAGCGAATGCTGGCTGGGGAATTCTGGGTGTTGAAGTCCAGACATCTTCAAGTTGACAAGGTTGAGAAACATTGACTTAACAACCATGTTTCTAAATTAACAACTACAGCTGTGGCAAGAAACATCTTAAAATGGACAAACTCACTTAGCAAAAGAAATGTTGGACTCAATTGTGGTCATACCTCAAGGACAACCTATACAGGCAGTCTTCCACTTACAACCATCTGTTTAGCAACCATTCAGAGTTATGACCATTTGTCACACTGAGAGCAGTGACAGCATCCCTATGGTTATTTAGTCAAAATTTAGGCATTTGGTAACCAGTATGGATTTACCATGATTATGGGGTCATTTATGGTTTCCTTCTGGCCTATAGCTCTTGCATCTCTTGGTGGTCTCCCATCCAAATTCAGGGAGTCCTTGAGCACAACTGAACCCATTTTTTTTTTGTTCCTAAGCGAGGCAGTCATTAAGGGAGCTTTGCCCCGTTTTGCAACCTTTCTTGCCACCGTTGTTAAGTGCAGTTGTTCAGTTAGTCACACGGTTTGTTAAGTGAATCCGGCTTCCCCGATTGTTCATCGGGTAGGTTGCAAAACAAGATCACACGGCAATTCACAATGGTCATAAATAAGAACCAGTTGCCAACCTTCCAAATTTCGATCACGCGACCTTGGGAACGTTGCAGCAGTTGTGAAAAACGGGTCGTAAGTCACAACCTTTCCAGTGCCGCCGTAACTTTGAACGGTCACTTAAATGAACTGTTGTAACTCGAGGACTGCCAGTACTGAGAAGCTCTGAATTTGCGTTCCTTTTGTGAGGTCAATTGGAATCAAGGGGCTTGCATGATAAATGACTTAAGGCTACCTCTTCCCCCCACTCCTGCTTCTACATGCCTTGGCTTGCAGTAACTCCAAATATTCTTCCACCGTTCAGAATAACTGGAGTCCAGGAGTTCAACCATCTTATTGTTGTGGCCCCCAGTGGCCATTAGGCCTGGCAGGAGATTCGGACAATGGGGAGGTTGAGGGGGAACCTGGGCCAGTCCTGGAGTCTGGGGAAGGGCTCTGTATCGGAGGCAGAGAGGGGGCCAGGGCCATCTGACAGTTCTCAGCTGCCTTCGGAGTCAGACATCAGGGAGGCAGAAGAACAGCTGGAGCCTGTTCCCAGTGTGTGCATGCGCAGAGTGGCCAGACGAAGTTAACAGCTAAAGAACAAGGGTCGATTTGGGATTAAGGCCACAGGTGGACGATGAATGGCCCCTCCCAGAGGGAATAAAAGAGGAGCGAAAGGGGAGTGGAGTGTGCAAGAGACAATTAGTTCGCTTTAATTGGTTCGTGTCTCTCCGAGACTCCTTGCCAAGTTCTGCAGAGATCGGCCTGGCAGCTCTCCAAGCCAGATAAGGTCGGTGACTGTAAATCCTCCCTTGAAAGACTTTGCCGGATGTGAATGAGCAGAATTCGCAGTCAATTAATAAAAGGTTGGGTTTTTTTGATGAGACAAGGAGTTTGCTTCAGGCTCTCGGGAAGCCTCGGTCAAAATACTTACCGTAATCTAAATTAAAAATGGTGAAGAGAGCTGGGCATTTGACATAGACCACTTCACCCACCATGGCTGGTTTCCAGCAAGTGATGTTATCCCACATCCCAGCGCAACCTGTAGAAATAAAGAAACGGTTTAAAAATAATGCAGAAGACAGAGGGCAGAGAAAGTGTTCTTGAGCTTTTTCTTTTTAATTTATTTATGCCTTTATTATTTTGCAATTGCTCGTTTTTTTTAAACTTTCCATATTATTATAATTTTTTTATTCTTTATTCGTTTGCTGTTACTTCTATTTTATTACTCATTTATTAATCCATTGTTTTTAATTTATTTATTGTGTTGTTTTTTTACTTTATTTGTTTTTATTTTATTTTGTGTTTTGTTATTTATTTGGGGTTTTCTTGTTTCATTGTGTTTTCTTTTATGTGGGTATCTGGATCAACTTACAACAACTCATTTAGTTGCCATTCAAAGCTACAAGAGCATTAAAAAATGACTTATGACCATTTCTCACACTTATGACTGTTACAGCATCCCCATGGTCATGTGATCAAGATTCAGATCCTTGGCAACTGTCTCATATTTATGACGGTTGCATCCAAGTGTCCTGTGGTCACATGATCCCTTTCGTGGATTTCTGACAAGAAACTCAATGAGGAAGCCAGGTTCACTTAGCAACCGTGTGACCCACTTAACAACCGCATTGATTCACTCAACAAATGAGGCAAGAAAGGTTGTAAAATGGGGCAAAATTCACAACCATCTCATTTTGCAACTGAAATTCTGGGCTCAGTTGGGGGTGGTTGAGGGGACTAGAGACACGGGAGAGGGTCGGGGTATTACGGTCGTAACAGGGAGGGGCAGATATGGCGGGGACTTTAGGGCAGGCCATTACCGGGGAAGGAGGGTTCGCTACATCACAGAGATCCCTCCTTCCGGCCCTATGAGTCCCACTCCGAGACCAGATGGCGCAAGTAATCAGGACCCTGGACTCAGGCTGCTGTCGCTAAATGCCAGGTCTGTGGTACATAAAGCTCCTCTCGTCCGGGACTTAATTTTAGACGAGAGGGCAGACCTGGCATGTATTACTGAAACCTGGCTGGGCCCAGAGGGAGGAGTCCCCCTTGTAGAACTGTGCCCAGAAGGATTTCAGGTGCTGCACCAGCTGAGAGCCCAGGGAAGGGGTGGGGGTGTGGCCGTTGTTATCCGGGAGTCGTTAGTTCCTCGTAGGGTCCCTGCTCCGGAGCTTGTTGGGTGTGAGTCTCTGCTGATAAAGTTGGACCTCAAGGGTCAAGTGGGTCTGCTGTTAACGTACCTGCCTCCCAACAGCGTTGCAGCAGCCCTCCCCTCGCTCCTCGAGTCGGTAGCCGAGCTGGCAATTGAGTTCCCTAGGTTGATGGTCCTGGGGGACTTTAATTTGCCTTCGCTCGGTGAAAACTCTGATGGGGCGCAGGAGTTCATGGCTTCCATGACAGCCATGGGCTTGACCCAAGTAATTCGGGGCCCAACCCATTCGGCGGGTCACATGCTCGACCTCGTATTCCTCTCGGAGCAGTGGATTTGTGACCTTGGTCTGAGGGGTAACGACATGTCGTGGTCAGACCACTGCCTACTGAGGCTCGACTTCCGGAGGCCAAACCCCCACTGTAGGGAGGAGGAACCGACCAGGTGGTTCCGCCCCAGGCGACTTATGGAACCGCTAAGGTTCCAGACGGAGCTTGGGGTCATTCCTGATACTTTCGCCCACAGTCCGGTAGAGACTCTGGTTGCTGCTTGGCATTCGGCAGCATCAGAGGCCCTCGACCGGATTGCGCCACTACGGCCCCTCCGAGGCGGCGGATCCCGGAGACCCCCTTGGTTCACCGAGGAACTCCGGGAGATGAAGCGCCGGAGGAGATGCCTAGAGCACCGATGGAGGTCCGATAAGTCCGAATCGAACCGAGCAATGGTAACCACCTGCACCAAGGAATACACCAGGGCACTTAGGGCAGCGAAAAGATCTCACATAGCCACCTTGGTTGCGTCCGCTGAGTCCCGCCCAGCCGCCCTGTTTAAGATAACCCGCTCCCTATTGAATAAAAGGGAAGCGGGGGAACCCTTGCAGGGCAGAGCTGAGGATTATGCCCAATTCTTAGCGGACAAAATTGCTCAGTTTCGGTCGGACTTGGACTCCATCCCCGCAGTTCCAGCCGAGACACAAGAGGATCAGGTGGAACATCTCTGGGTTGAGTTTCAGGATGTTACCCCCGGGGATGTGGACAAGGCCATGAGGGCTGTAAGTGCCTCCACCTGCGTACTGGATCCGTGTCCCTCATGGCTGGTTACTAACAGCAGTGAGGTGACACGAGGCTGGATCCAGGCGGTTGTAACCGCCTCTCTTCGGGAGGGGAACTTCCCCGCCGCACTGAAAGCGGCGGTGGTGAGACCCCTCCTAAAGAAGCCATCTTTGGATCCAGCTGTTCTTAATAACTATCGCCCAGTCTCCAACCTTCCCTTCCTTGGGAAGGTTGTTGAGAAGGTGGTGGCCTTCCAGCTCCAGCGGTCCTTGGAGGAAGCAAGCTATCTCGACCCCTTCCAGTCAGGCTTCAGACCCGGTTACAGCACAGAAACCGCTTTGGTCGCATTGACCGATGATCTCTGGAGAGCCAGAGATGGAGGACATTCCTCCATCCTGGTCCTCCTTGACCTCTCAGCGGCTTTCGATACCATCGACCATGGTATCCTTCTGCGACGACTGCGGGAGGTGGGAGTGGGAGGCACCGTGTTGCGGTGGTTCTCCTCCTACCTCTCGGACAGGTCGCAGTCGGTGTTAGTGGGGGGGCAGAGATCGTCCCCTAGGCCCCTAACATATGGGGTGCCTCAGGGCTCGGTCTTATCCCCCCTACTATTCAACATCTACATGAAACCGCTGGGAGAGATCATCCGGAGGCACGGGATCAGATACCACCAATATGCGGACGATACCCAGTTGTATCTGTCCGCCCCGTGCCAACTCAATGAAGCGGCAGACGTGATGAACCGAGGCCTTGAGGCCGTTATGGACTGGATGAGGGTTAACAAGCTTGTGCTCAACCCAGAAAAGACCGAGTGGCTGTTGTGTTTCCCTCCCAAAGATTCGACCAATATTCCATCACTCAGGCTAGGGGGTCAAATTCTATACCCCTCAGAGAGGGTTCGCAACTTGGGAGTCCTCCTGGATCCACAGCTATCGTTTGACCACCACTTGACGGCTGTGACCAGGGGGGCATTCGCCCAGGTTCGCCTGGTGCGCCAGTTGCGACCCTACCTGAATCGGGAGGCTCTCACAACAGTCACTCGGGCCCTTGTGACCTCTAGGCTGGAATACTGCAATGTGCTCTACATGGGGCTGCCCTTGAAGAGCATCCAGCGACTTCAGCTGGTACAGAACGCGGCCGCGCGAGTGATTGTGGGTGCACCGCGGTTCACCCACATAACACCTATCCTCCGCGAGCTGCGCTGGCTACCTGTCGATCTCCGGATGCGCTTCAAGATGCTATTAGTCACCCATAAAGCCCTGCATGGTAGTGGATCTGCGTACTTGAGAGACCGCCTCCTGCCAATTACCTCCCTGCGACCAATTAGATCTCATAGATTGGGCCTCCTCCGTATTCCATCGGCCAGCCAGTGCCGGCTGGCAACCACAAGGAGGAGGGCCTTCTCAGTAGTAGCCCCGACCCTTTGGAACGAACTCCCCGTGGAGATTCGTACCCTCACCACCGTCCAGGCCTTCCGCACAGCCCTCAAGAACTGGCTAGCCCGTCAGGCCTGGGGACAAAGATAGTTACCCCTCCCGAATGATGAATGTATGTTGCTTATTACTTTTATTATATGTGTCTATGTTACTGTTTGTATTCCCTTCCCTGATTTTATGTGAGCCGCCCTGAGTCCCCTCAGGGAAAAGGGCGGCCTACAAATATTAATAAAATCTAAATCTAAATCTAAATCATAAATCCAGGGCTACCGCTACTACAGTTGTAACTCAAGGACCTCCTGTAACAGAAGGAAGAAAGGGGTGACACAAAGCTTTAAGGATATTTGAGAACTTCATAAACAACTTGGAAACTGTACACGTGTAGTTTTTCTGTTGTGGTTTTTCTAGGATGTTTTTTTTTTTAAAAAAATCTACATTCTGGAATTTTCTGCCTGTTTTCAAAAGATCGATTCCCCATTTATTTTTGGAGGAATGCACTCTGTCGCATGTTAAATTGATCGAGTTCCAGTTTTGCTGCTGGCTCATTCTCCTATTCAGACTGCCACCTAAAAATCAAACACCACCCTCTCCTACTATTAAAAATAAATAAAATTTCAGAGGCACCCCTTAGAATAACGCATTCCAACAGCACGAAGGCACAGTGATTTACGGGAACTCAAGTTGCACACTCTAAAAATTTGAACAAGGACAGGAGAGGGGAGAGAGAGAGAGAGAGAAAAGCAAGATGGTTTTAATTGAAATTAGGGAAATGAAATTTGGGCAATATTTTCCCCGTGGATTTATCCGCGTCCCCTCTCTGCCCCCATGCGAAATTTATAATTTCCATAGCAACTTTGGGAGATGCTTTGATGGCCAAAACACGATTATGTAATCTCTGCACTCCTGCATTGCAGCAATCATGAAATGTATGAACGGGGAGCATGGCATTGTCTAAATAGCCTGTTTTCTCCAACGGAGAGTTTTAAAATGAGAAATCAGCTCTCTTGTTCCGTCTTCCCATAGTGGGAAATGGGTGGAGGGCTCCTTGGTCCTGCCCCTCCGTCCCATGCCGTTAAATCTATGTTCACAGATTGCGTGATTAGATTTTTATCCAGCTTCCATTACATTATAAGGGATGGGGTGTACATAATATTGCTTCCTCCTGCTATTTCCCTACAACAACAACCCTGTGAGGTGGCTTGTGCTGAGACAGAAAGTCACCTATCCGGCTTTCGTGCCTAAGGCGGGACTAGAACTCACTGTCTTCTCGTGATTGGTCACCCAGCCGGCTTTCGTCCTAAGGCGGGACTAGAACTCACCGTCTTCTCGTGATTGGCTCAAAGTCACCCAGCCGGCTTTCGTGCCTATAGCAGGACGAGAACTCACCGTCTTATGGTGATTGGCTCAAAGTCATCCTGCCAGCTTTCATGTCTAAGGTGGAACTAGAACTTACTATCTCCTGGTGATTGGCCCAAAGTCACCCAGATGTTTTCATATTAAGGCAGGGCTAGAACTCATTAACTCCTGGTGATTGGATTAAACTAACCCAGCTTTCATGCCTGAGCCTGGACTACAACTCACCATCTCCTGGTGATTAAACCAAAGTCACCCAGCCAGCTTTCATACCTAATGTGGGACTAGAACTCACCATCTCCTAATAATTGGGCCAAAGACACGCCGACAGCTTTCACGCAAAGGCGGAACTAGAATTCTCTGTCTCCTGGTAATTGGATCGGACTCACCCAATCAGCTTTCATGCCTAGTGTCTGAACTAGAACTCACCATCTCCTTAAAATTGACCTAAAGTCACCCAATTGACTTCGGTCTTCTTTTGAGGCCATTTTTTGCCTTCTGGAGGTTTTCCTGAAGCCTCCAGAGGGCGAAACACGGGCCTATGAGCAAACCGGAAGTCTGATCCCAAACTTCCAGTTTGCCCATAGGGCCAGTTTTTCGCACTCCGGAGGCTTCAGGGAACCTCCTGAAGCCTCCGGGGGGGCCTCGGGGAGGGGGAGGCTGGTTTCGTCCTCCCCAGGCCCCTAGAAAGCCTTTGGAGCCTGGGGAGAGCGAAAAAGGAGTGCCAAAAGAGAGGGGGGGGAGTGCTGGTCACCCACGTATGCACGCAGAGGGGAGAAGCATGCGCATGTGTGGCACGCCCATGCACGACCCCGCTGCGCTCTCCCCGCTTTTGGCACACGAGCCCAAAAAATTTTCCGCCATCACTGGTAGAGGTAGTCCTTGAGTTATGTCTATAATGGAGCCTGCCGACCTGCCTTTATGACCTTTTTTCTCAACGGTCGTTAAGTCTAAGCAGTGGGACTTTGAATCTGGGTCATAAGTAGATCCGTCATAACTTCAGAGAGTCATTAAATGTTCATATGTCAAGGAGCCCCTGAAATTTAGATAAAAGCACCTCTTTCTTTCATTTTCTGGTTGTCTTGCTCCTACGACTACTTAATCTGGATGTTTTCAGTGGATTTTTTTTTTATTGTTTTAAAATGCTTTTTTTAGTATTTTTAATTGTAATGCTAGTTTTGGAATAGCAGGTCGTGCGGAGTCATAGAAAATGAATGAATGAATACACGTGCTTCTTAAACTTATATAACAATTGAGCCCAAAATTTCTGTTGCTAAGTGAGACGTTTGTTAAGTGAGTTTTGCCCCACTTCGCGACCTTCCTTGCCACCGTTGTTAAGTGAGTCACTGCAGGGGTTAAGCGAATGACATGCTTCTTAAAGGAATCTGGCTTCCCCATTGACTTTGCCTGCCAGAAGGTCTCAAAAAGTCATAAAATGGGGCAAAACTGACTTAACACATGTCTCGCTTACTAACATAACACTTGGGGTCCATTGTGGTCATAATTCAAAGACAATCTGTAAGGCAGAATTAGTTTGCCAGGTTGTGTATCTTATCTAGTCTGTCAGATATGGTTGACACTCTTTTCTAAGGAAGATGTGGAAATTCCATTCTCTGTGTGTGTGTGTGTTTTCTGGATATTTAAGTGTGTTTATTATTAAGTATTCTCTTCTGAAGAATGCTGGTGCTTTGGAATTAATTCAAATTATAAGAATTGTCCAGATATCACTGAAATATATACTGAATTTGCAGCGAAGCTGGTGGGCTTTTTGTTTGCTTGTTGGAAACTTAACGCTGTAAGACTGAATAATTCTATATTTTTTTCAGCTGTTTTGACAATTCTATTAAAGCTCCCAACACTTTAATAACTATGGGAGAACAACTTGCCGGTTTATTCCCTAATCTCTCAATTTGAGTGGATAACTTCTGATATTTCACAATTTTTTTTCCCAGTCTCTTTTCAGCGATTCCACTTTACTATCAGTTGGTATTGTCAAATCTGTAAATTATCTGCTTTTCTTCAACTACTAGGGATATCCTGCATGTTATGTGCTGGAGGTTGTGCTGTTTGAATTCAGAGGTCCCCGGACATTTTTATATGGTTGTTTTAGAGCACTTTGTTTAGAAAAGATGGCAAAATTCTATTTAAGAAGTTTTTAAGGGTGAGAAGATGGTGGAGAAGGGATGGTTGAGAAGGAAGAAGAGTAGGGGAAAGGGAAGGAGAGAGGGAGGAAAAAAAGAAAGAAAGAAGGAAAGAAAGAAAGAAAGAAAGGGGAAAGGGAAGGGAGAGCAAGAGAGGGAGGGGGAAGGAAGGAAAGAAAAAAGAAGGAAGAAAGGAAGGAACATAAGAAGGAAGGATTGAAGAAAGATAAGAAGGAAGGGAGGGAGGGAGGGGAATGAGGAAGGGAAGAAGTGGTAGAGGAAAGAGGGAGGGGAGGGGAAGGAAGGAGGAAGGGCTAGGGGAAAGAAGGGGGAGAGGAGGAGGGAAGGAAGTAAGGAGGGGAGGGAAAGGGAAGGAGAGGAGGAGAGGGGAGGAGAGGAGAAAGAGGAAGAGGGATTGTCCTACCCATCTTGTCCTAATCATCAAAACATCACAGCTAGGGCAGGGGGGGGAATGATACAACCATCTTCCATTTTTACACAACTGTTCCAATACACACTGTGTGTCCCTGTAGGGAGTTAGCACCCACCTCCCTCCTAGAAGAATGAAATATCCTGGGAAATATTGAAAAGGCAGAATATTATATTTCCCTGGATAAGAAATGGTGAAACGTGTTTTTAGGCAGGAAGCAGAAACACTCTTAATAGCCCCCACCTTTGTCAATCGGCCATTAAAATACCTGAGCCAGTCTATAGCAATAGCAGTTAGACTTATATACCGCTTCATAGGTCTTTCGGCCCTCTCTAAGCAGTTTACAGAGTCAGCATATCGCCCCCACACAGTCTGGGTCCTCATTTCACCCACCTCGGAAGGATGGAAGGCTGAGTCAACCTTGAGCCAGTGAGGTTAGAACCGCCGAACTGCAGATAGCAGTCAGCTGAAGTGGCCTGCAGTACTGCACCCTAACCACTGCGCCACCTCGGCTATTCTACATAACAAAGATCTCCCCCCTTCAGCTCCAGGGCGATGGGATTAAGGCATGATAGTATTATAGCCGTTTACCCATCTCAACCACAGGGCAACTGGGAAGAAGCAATGCTCAACTAAACTTGGATGCAAAGCACAGCCTAGAGCAGTGTTCCTCAACCTTGTCAACTTGAAGACGTCTAGACTTCAACTCCCAGAATTCCCCAGCCAGCATTCGCTGGCTGGGGAATTCTGGGAGTTGAAGTCCAGACGTCTTCAAGTTGACAAGGTTGAGAAACACTGGCCTAGAGAGTTGCCCCTGCATGGCTCCCTGGGAGTCTAACAACCAATCAGAATACAAGCTCAAGATCAAAGGCCAGAGAGGGCATAAAACCAGGGACTTCCAGCATCTCTGCCCTCTTTTCTTCTTCCCCAAACATCTGGAAGCATCTGGTCCCCCTTTTTCTGTTCAGGAGCTCAAGCCATGGGATCCTGTCCACCATTAAAATAATCTTTCCAAGCAGCCTCCATGTTTCCAGTGTCTTTCCCCCCACTTGGAGATGCACCCAGAAGGACATTCCTCCCAACAGGACTATCTCAGTGTGAGCCTCTTCCTGCTTCTTTAGCTTCGTCTTTTCTATTTGCCAGCAGTTTACTTGTTTGTTGCATGAAATAAAGTGATATTTTTTTTAAAAAAAGGGAGAGAAAACAAAATCCTTCCACAATCCTGACACCCAGGGGGCGTGAGAGAAAACCCCCCCCTCTCGACCCCACCGCCCAGAACCTCCCGTAGGACATTTTTCTGATTCTTTCCCCCAAATCCCTCTTTTCTTTCCAGAAAACAACACGGACAACGAGCCAAAAAACACAGCGGCGGGAATTCCTCCTGATGCCAATTGAGCTGAACTAGCATTTGCAGCCGTTACAACATGGAAGCGAATGAGGCCGTTGCGTGGCGTGTGTTCGTGTGTGGAGATTAGGGGTCCCTTTTTTTTTGCCAAGATTTGGGGGGGGGGGAGAGACAATTTCACAGATGTGAGTTTTGGAAAACGCTGCCTGCTCTGTGGCGAAGAGGGTCTAAGGCAGCTGTGCCTTGCTAGGGAGGGGAAGGGTGTTTGGCACGCTGGCTCGATGCTTCATCGAGGGTTCGCCAGACCCAATGGCGAGATCTTATTTCGCACAGAAGTTTTGCAACTCAGGGTTTTGTAACTGGGTAGCCCTGGGTGCTCTCTGAGCTTGGTGGTTTTCCTGCAGATGTTTCATGACCCAACTAGGGAACCTCATCAGTGTTAGGAGGGACTGGGGTGTGTGGAGAGGAGGAGGAAGAGGAGGAAGAGGAGGAGAAGGTGGAGGAAGAGGACGAGGAGGAAGAGGAGAAGGAGAGGAGGAAGAGGAGAAGGAGAGGAGGAGGAAGGTGGAGGAGGAGAAGGTAGAGGAAGAGGAGGAACAGGAGGAGGAAGAGGAGAAGAAGAGAAGGAAGAAGAAGAGGAGGAGGAAGAAGAAGGTGGAGGAAGAGGAGGAGGAGAACTGGGGGATCCTTGGTGCCCTCTGAGATCAGTGGTTTTCCTGCAGACGTTTCCTGACCCAACTAGGGAACCTCATCAGTGTTAGGAGGGACTGGGGTGTGTGGAGAGGAGGAGGAAGAGGAGGAAGAGGAGGAAGAGGAGGAGAAGGTGGAGGGAGAGGACGAGGAGGAGAAGGAGAGGAGGAAGAGGAGAAGGAGAGGAGGGAGAAAGTGGAGGAGAAGGTAGAGGAAGAAGAGGAAGAGGAGGAGGAAGAGGAGAAGAAGAGAATGAAGGAGAAGAGGAGGAGGAACAAGGTGGAGGAAGAGGAGGAGGAGAACTGGGGGATCCTTGGTGCCCTCTGAGATCAGTGGTTTTCCTGCAGACGTTTCATGACCCAACTAGGGAACCTCATCAGTGTTAGGAGAGACTTGGGTGTGTGGCTAGGAGGAGGAAGAGGAGATGGAGGAAGAGGAGGAGATGGTGGAGGAAGAGGAGGAGGAGAAGGAAGAGGAGGAGGAGAGGAAGAAGAAGAGGAGGAGGAAGAAGGCGGAGGAAGAGGAGGAGGAAGAAGAGGAGGAGGAGGAGGAGAAGAAGAGAAGGAAGAAGAAGAGGAGGAGGAAGAAGAAGGTGGAGGAAGAAGAGGAAAAGGTAGAGGAAGAGGAGGAGATGGTGGAGGAAGAGGAGGAGGAAGAAGAAGAGGAGGAGGAAGAAGAAGAGGAGGAGGAAGAAGGTGGAGGAAGAGGAGGAGAAGGAGGAGGAAGAGGAGGAGGAAGAGAAGAAGAGAAGGAAGAAGAAGAGAAGGAGGAAGAAGGTGGAGGAAGAGGAGAAGGTAGAGGAAGAGGAGAAGATGGTGGAGGAAGAGAAGAAGGAGGAGGAAGAGGAGAAGAAGAGAACGAAGAAGAGGAGGAGGAACAAGGTGGAGGAAGAGGAGGAGAAAGAGGAGGAAGAGGAAGAGGATAAGAAGAGAACGAAGAAGAGGAGGAGGAGGAACAAGGTGGAGGAAGAGGAGAAGGAGGAAGAGGAGGAGGAAGAGAACGAAGAAGAAGAGGAGGAGGAAGAAGGTGGAGGAAGAGGAAGAGAAGGAAGAGGAAAAGGAGGAGGAAGAGGAGAAGAAGAGAATGAAGGAGAAGAGGAGGAGGAACAAGGTGGAGGAAGAGGAGGAGGAAGAGGAGAACTGGGGGATCCTTGGTGCTCTCTGAGATCAGTGGTTTTCCTGCAGACGTTTCATGACCCAACTAGGGAACCTCATCAGTGTAAGGAGAGACTGGGGTGTGTGGAGAGGAGGAGGAAGAGGAGATGGAGGAAGAGGAGGAGATGGTGGAGGAAGAGGAGAAGGAGAGGAAGAAGAAGAGGAGGAAGGTCAAGGAAGAGGAGGAGAAGGAGGAGGAAGAGGAGGAGGAAGAGGAGAAGAAGAGAAGGAAGAAGAAGAGGAGGAGGAGGAAGAAGAAGAAGGTGGAGGAAGAAGAGGAAAACGTAGAGGAAGAGGAGGAGATGGTGGAGGAAGAGGAGGAGGAGGAAGAGGAAAGGAGGAAGAAGAGGAGGAGGAAGAAGGTGGAGGAAGAGGAGGGGAAGAAGGAGGAAGAGGAGGAGGAAGAGGAGAAGAAGAGAAGGAGGAAGAAGGTGGAGGAAGAGGAGGAGAAGGTAGAGGAAGAGAAGGAGGAAGAGGAGAAGGAGGAGGAAGAGGAGAAGAAGAGAACGAAGAAGAGGAGGAGGAACAAGGTGGAGGAAGAGTAGGAGGAGGAGGAAAAGGAGGAGGAAGAGGAGAAGAAGAGAACGAAGAAGAGGAGGAGGAGGAACAAGGTGGAGGAAGAGGAGAAGGAGGAGGAAGAGGAGGAGGAAGAGGATAAGAAGAGAATGAAGAAAAGGAGGAGGAAGAACAAGGTGGAGGAAGAGGAGGAGATGGAGGAGGAAGAGGAGAAGAAGAGAACGAAGAAGAAGAGGAGGAGGAAGAAGGCAGAGGAAGGGGAAGAGAAGGAGGAGGAAAAGGAGGAGGAAGAGGAGAAGAAGAGAATGAAGGAGAAGAGGAGGAGGAACAAGGTGGAGGAAGAGGAGGAGATGAAGGAGGAAGAGGAAAAGAAGAGAACGAAGAAGAAGAGGAGGAGGAAGAAGGCAGAGGAAGAGGAAGAGAAGGAGGAGGAAAAGGAGGAGGAAGAGGAGAAGAAGAGAATGAAGGAGAAGAGGAGGAGGAACAAGGTGGAGGAAGAGGAGGAAGAGGAGGAGGAAGAGGAGAAGAAGAGAACGAAGAAGAAGAGGAGGAGGAAGAAGGCGGAGGAAGAGGAAGAGAAGGAGGAGGAAGAGGAGAAGAAGAGAATGAAGGAGAAGAGGAGGAGGAACAAGGTGGAGGAAGAGGAGGAGGAAGAGGAGAACTGGGGGATCATTGGTGCTCTCTGAGATTAGTGGTTTTCCTGCAGACGTTTCATGACCCAACTAGGTAATGTCATCAATACTAGGAGGAAATGGGGATTGGGGGAACGACGAGGAGGACTTGTGGGGTCCTTGGTGCTCTTTGACTTTGGTCGTTTTCTTGGAGACATTTCATGACGCAACTAGGCAACATCATCAGTGCCAGAAGGAAATGCAATTTGCACTAATTTTATATACAGGTGGTCATCAACTTATGATCACAATTGGGCCGAAAATTTCCCTTGCTAAGCTGGATTCCATATGATTCACTTAAAAATTGCAGTGCTTGAGCAGGGGGTTGGACTAGAAGACCTCCAAAGTCCCTTCCAATTCTGTTATTCTGTTTTGCTTAACAGTCCGGCTCAACTCTCTTAACAACCATCATGCTTAGAAAGAAAATTCTGGCCTTAACTGCGGTCATAAATCTAGGCCACCTTATACAGAATTGTTAATTCAATGCTAACAGTTCATTTAGTGACCATTATTGAGAAAAGTGACTTATGACCGTTTTTCACACTTATAACCATTGCAAAATCCCCAGGGTCATAGGATCAAAATTCGGCTGCTTAGCAACTGGTTCATACTTACGACGGTTGCAAGGTCCCAAGTCCAGGTGACTACCACTGCAGCAAAGTCAACGGGGAAGCCAGATTCACTTAATAAACCGTGTTACTAACTTAACAACTGCAGTGATTCACTTAACAACTGTGGCAAGAAAGGTCATAAAATGGGACAAAACTCAATTAAAGAAATGTCTCACTTGAGAAATTTTGGACTTCCGGTTGTACCTCCGGCCCCCTCGGAAGCCTGATCTGCAAGCTCTGCAGACAGCTCCAGCCTCTACCTGTCGGAGGGTCCAATGTTGGACCACAGCCCCCTTGAAGGGGGTGTGTGAAATAAGGTGGGACCTCCTGGAAGGTCGAGGAGAGCCGCATCTCTCCTCCCTGACTGGGAAAGCCCCCTCATCTGAAGTGAATGGAGTGTGAGTTGTGTGAGAAAGTACTTTTTATTGGAAGTTGACCCCAGAAATCCAAGGGGAAAGCATCTTTAAAGCTATTTGTTGACGTTGCGAACGGACACACAGAAAAAATACCAGAGAATTGAAGAAGGAAAAAACATCTGCTTTTTAAATAATAAATAGAAACTTGGTTCCTCAAAACTAAAAGACATGGTAGAGATCATTTTAAAATGCTGGAATTAAAGTCCCAAATTTCTCTTTGCAAACATTGTTCAATTATTGGATTTGTAATTTAAGAATAATGTGAATAATTGAAAAAATAATTGAAATCGGAACTCTTAGCACTATTGCAGAGAGATTGAAGCAGACAGAAGCCAGAACACCATCCGCTGGCGAACAGGGAAATATGCAAACTTGGAAATAGCTATTCAAAAAAATACCCTGGAAATATCTGTTAAATACAGACCTACTCTAAGACCACTAGAGATCTGATTATTAACTAAGGACTTCAGTTAAGCCCCCTTAAGATCATTGAATATTGAATATAATTTGGGTAATTTGAAGAGGCGTGGATAACCTACTGGTGAATTCAAGCTTTTTGGACTGACGTTTGATGAGACATTTAAAAGTGTGGCCTGGAAGTTTAGCTTTTTGAATTAATGAACTCTGGACAGTGGGCTAAAAAAGAGATTGACTAAAGACAGATGCAACATAAGACGGAAGTGAGGAGAATTTAAACAGAATGGAGCTTTTTCAAAGCATTGAGAAAATATTTGACTTGTTCTAAATTTGTTTCACAATTTAACAACTACTTTTACTCTTAACGTTTTGATCTGCACTCCACACAACTTTTTCCCTTCCTCTTTTCCCTTTTATTACAAACACCAAAAACAATGCTGTACTAGGTGCCAAATTTTATTAAGTGTCACCATCAAAACAAAATTCCTTTTCCTGCCTTCTTCTTCTTTACCTTTCTTATAGTATTTCACTATATCAAGGATCTCTTTTTCCCTTTTTTTATTTTCTCCTTCTTCTTCCTTTACTTATTTCTTTCTTTTATTTTATAAGATAACAAAACTTAATTTATGAGCCAGACTAAACGCTGCTTACTCTCCTCCTTTATTTTATCCCCTTTTCTCTATTTTTCTTCCCTTTTTTTGTTATTTTTTTTAATCTTTTCCTTTTTATCTCCTTTTTTTTAACCTTCCTTAGGGCAATGTACAAAAGTAAGGCTGAGCTAGTTAGCCCACTTATTATTATTAGCCAACAACAATTCTCTCCTGCCTATAACTTTTCTTTCTCCTATTTTGCAACTGCTCTGCTCCTCTTTATTTTATAAGATAACAAAAGTTTGAGTTTGAGTTTTATTTTATTTATATGCTGCCCTTTTCCCCCGAAGGGGACTCAGGGCGGCTTACAACTCAACCAGGGAAGGGGGGTAAAAACAAGAATTTAAAACAACATAAAAACAATGCATGATTAAAAACACAACAGTCATACCATTCGAGACGGGGGCAACAATTCTTTAGCCCCAGGCCTGTCGGAACAGCCAGGTTTTAAGGGCTTTGCGGAAGACCTGGAGGGTGGTGAGGGTTCGAATCTCCACGGGGAGTTCGTTCCAGAGGGTCGGAGCAGCCACAGAGAAGGCTCTCCTCCGGGTAGTCGCCAGTCGGCACTGGCCGGCGGATGGGATTCGGAGGAGGCCTGATCTGCGGGATCTAATCGGTCTAGTGGAGGTAATTGGCAGGAGGCGGTCTCTCAAGTACCCAGCTCAACTTATCTGCCTGTCCCTGCTATCAGTTTCCACTCCTCCCCTTCCTCTTCCCACGTGTTTGCTTGTTTGCGTGCACGCGCACGTTGGTTTATTGATGTGTGTGCTCACACCTGCCCACTTGCTCAAAAGGAGGTTTTAACCTCCGAAGTCCCTACTGCCCACCTGGAATCCCGAAACGCCCACTAGTGGGCGGTAGGGACCAGGTTGACAACCTATGGAATAGACCAAAAATTGGGAAATTTAATGCAAAGAATAACAGACAATGATCAGGACAAGGAAGAAAGAATGGAGCTACCAGAGGAAACAGAGGGGAAAGTGGAGAGAATCCGTCAAGAAGAAGATAACAAGGAGGAGATGTTGCCAAAATGAACAGTGATTTAGGAACTAAAAAAGGAGGGAAATAATGTAAAAGATTTAACAAGGGAATGGGTGAAACAGGAAGAGAACAGGGGAGGTGGAATGGATAGTTCTGGAGTTAGAGAGTGGGAAAGGGTAGAGTTGGGAGGAAAAGCTAGATTGCATACTCAAATAGATGAAAAGAAGGACTAGGGGAGACATGATAGCAGTGGTCCAATATCTCAGGGGTTGCCTCAAAGAAGAGGGAGTCAAACTATTCTCCAAGGCACCTGAGGAAGCAATGGGTGGAAACTAATGAAGGAGAGAAGCAACTTAGAACTGAGGAGAAATTTCCTGACAGAACAATTAATTAGTGGAACAGAAGTTGCCTCCAGAAGTTGTGAATGCCCCAACACTGGAAGTCTTTAAGAAGATGTTGGATAGCCATTTGTCTGTAATGGTATAGGGTTTCCTGCCTAGGTAGGGGGTTGGACTAGAAGACCTCCAAGGTCCCTTCCAACTCTGCTATTGTATTGTATTATTGTATTGTAGAGGGAATTAAAGTCCTAAGGGACAAATATGGGAGGAAAACTAAAAAGAAAATAAGATTAAAGGTTCAGAAGCGGGTAAGAGATGAAGGATAAGGGAAAATAGAGTAAAAGAATATTTTTATGAATATACTTCAATAATGTGTATTAATATCAGAATTATACAGGTTGTATTTTTATTTTAGCAGTGTGATAGTTATCAGGATAATATTGTAATATGAATGGATGGGGAGGATGGTAAAAATAGGCTTTGAATGGTTAAATATGTATAAAAATATGAATAACAGTGGAAGGTTAGAATTTAATGGGCTTGATTATATCAATCTAAACATGTGTATTAATAATAGCATTATATGGATTGAAGAACTGGAAAGAACATGATAAATACCCCAAATATATAAATGATTATGATTGATACTAAAACTGTATAAGGAGATATTGAAAAAAGGAAGAATGAAGGATGGAACATTGATTTAACTAAGGAATTATGAACAATAAAATTGGGAGGAAACGTGTTTGAATATTATAGCGATATGAAAGGGAGAAAAAAAGTTACAATAGAGATAGAAAATAGTGGGGTATAACAATAATTATATATTAATATGTTAAGATATACAAAAGGACAGAACGATGGTTCATAATAAAAGACATATATAAATAATATGGCAATGAAATGTAATATTTAGGAATAATAAGACTATGTTTATGTTTACTGAAATGTATGTTACCCGGTTACCACACCATTCACGCATTGATATGTATAAAGAATATAAAAAAAAATTGATTAGAAAAAAAAACAAGAGAAATTTTGGGCTCAGCTATGGTCTCCTCAGAGTATCTTCCTCGCTGATTTTGAGATCTGGCAGGATTTTACTGATTTGTGGCGAGTTCCAGCACATACCTGGGGATGATCCATTGCTGCTGGTCAGTTTCTGGATGTAGTCTAAACACGCTTCTTGTTCCTTCTTGATGAAACAATCAGAATGCATGGATGAAGTCTGCAGGAAAGCATAAAACAGGCCAATGGTGAGAACCTTAGACTTCAGGGCATGGGGGGTGGGGGTGGAATTGAGGGTCAATGGTTGATTAGTTAACTGTCCATTATCACCTCTCTTTCTGTACATCCATCTACCATCTCTCTCTCTCTCTCTCTCTCTCTCTCTCATTCACTCTCACTCTCTCACTCTCTCTCTCCATCATCTACCATGCTTGCCTGCCTGCCTGCTTGCTTGTCTATCTATCTATATCTCTATCCACCCATCCATCATATCTCTCTCTCTAACTCTCTCTCTTCATCATTTACCATGCCTGCCTGCCTGCCTGCCTGCCTGCCTGCCTGCCTGCCTGCCTGCCTGCCTCTCTATCTATCTATCTATCTATCTATCTATCTATCTATCTATCTATCTATCTATCTATCTATCTATCTCTATCCACCCATCCATCATCTCTCTCTCTCTTCATCATCTACCATGCCTTTCTTTCTTTCTTTCTTTCTTTCTTTCTTTCTTTCTTTCTTTCTTTCTTTCTTTCTTTCTATCTATCTATCTATCTATCTATCCATCCATCCATCCATCCATCCACCCATATCTATCTATCTATCTATCTATCTATCTATCTATCTATCTATCTATCTATCTCTATCCCATCCATCCATCCCTCTCTCCATCCATCTATTCATCCATCCATCCATCCATCCATCTCTCTATCATCTACCTACCCTTCTCCCTCCCTGCTTGTCTCCTTCTTTCTTTCTTTCCTCCCTCCCTCTCTTCCTTCCTAACTTCAAAAGAGGTGGCTTTTGGGAGGGGAGGGAGTCTGTCACAACTTGGAATGGCCAGTAAACGAACGACCATTTAATTTTGCGAAGCTTTTTTTGCATTGCTAATTTATAAGCTAATTACATTGCTTATTACGATATGTTAGACCAATTTTAGAGTATTCTTCAACCGTTTGGAATCCCCACCATATATCTGACATCAATAATATCGTGCGCATTCAGAAGTACTTCACGAGAAAAGGCTTGCACTCTTCTGTACATAATACAAGTCCTGATGCTACTAGCCTCAAAATTCTCTTAGAACTGCATTTCTTGCGGTCAGACCTGGGTATTGCATACAAAATTATATGCAGTAATACTTTGCCTGTAAATGACTTCTTCCGTTTTAATCGCAATAATATACGAGCGTCAACAACCGCTTTAAATTCAGTGTAAATCGTTCTAAACTTGACTGTAAAAAACAGGATTTCGGTAATATGGTTGTCAAAGTCTGCAATACCCTAGCTCAGTGATATCTAACCTTTTTCTAATGCTGTGCAAAAACTGTGTGTGCATGCCCCCCCCCCCCACCTGCACATGTGCAAGTGACAACACCCCCACTCCACGCATGCGCGCGTGACCTCCATGCGGGTAGGGATTTTTTCCCTCAGCAGGCTCCGGAGGCTTTCCTGAAGCCCGGAGAGGGTGAAAAACAGACTCAAAGGGTCAACTGGAAGTTCGTTTCTGAAAACGGCCTCCCCATGCCCTCTGGAAAGCTAAAAATCAGCTGGCTCGCATGTGCATTTGTGCCAGAGATGAGGGCTGCCGGCATATATGGGACTGCGTGCCACCTGGGGCAACCGTGCCATAGGTTTGCCATCCCGGCCCGAGCTGATTCAGTTGTCTCAGCTACAAATTTTCACGGTTTCTGTCACAAATGGACTTCCGTCAGTGGTGGTTTCCGGAAGCTGGTGCAACCGGCACGGTGCATCGGGGCTGTCTGTCCACCACATGAATGCACACAGCACACGCGCGCAGTGCGTGCATGCATACTTACCACCTGCAACACCTCCACAATGCCTCCACGATGCTCCAGCTGCTCGGCGGAGCATTGCACAGGCACCATACACTCCGTGTGTGCGCGCAGAAGCCCCAAAAGCTTCAAATACCAGTAAGGAGCACTGGTGGGCAGGTGGGCCCTCCGGAGCAATGTACTAGAAGGGTACCTGGTGCTCCCGGCATGCACTGGTATGCCCGTACCGGGGCGTAGCAGTGGTAACCCATCACTGAGTTTCATGGACCTTACTTCATACTTGTGGTCAGTAGAGGGGGCTTGCTTAAGTGCACTAATGTTCCTATTGTCCCTGCCGCTGTATTTTTTTTTCCTTTTATTCTTGTTCTCTTTTTTTTGTTTCACAAATTCCAATAAATAAATAAAATAAATAAATCATAATTCGGGGGCTAGCTGTAGAATGAGCTGATTGCGTGAAGAGTCCGGCTGCTATATCTCTTCCACATCGTATCTCCGAATTAAATGCACATCTGCAAGGAGACCACTAAAGCAATGTGGATATTGCAAGCAACTGTTTTCAAACCTTCCTCAATTGCTCTCTCCCTGGGCGACTGGCGCACCACCGTTTCTGTTTTCCAGCACAACCGTTTTGTGGCTTTAGAAGGACTTTACAAGAGGTTCTGATTTGACGCGAGATGCCTTCAGCACCGAACTGAGGAATCCGTCTCAATTTCCTCCCGGGAGAAATGAGCGATAATTTGGTACAAAATTATAGCTAACGCAGGCTAAGGAAAACCAGGAAGACGCAAATCAAAGCAATGTTTGGAATCGAACTCTTTTGAGAGCCTGGAAAATACAGGTATTTTCTTCGTTCATTTTCTGAGCGTTCAAAGTTACAACGGCGTTGGAAACAAGTGACTTAAGACCATTTTTTCACACTTACGGCCATTGCAGCCGCCCCACGGTCACGTGGTCAAAACTCCCAGAATTCCCCAACCAGCAGGCTTAACAGTGGCATGATTCACTTAACAACTGTAGGGGTTCTTGAATTTTAAGACCGTTGTAATATTCTAAGTCATGTGACCACCATTTGTGTCATTCCCACCGATTTCCAACGAGCTAAGTTAACCCTAACCCTAACCATATTACAACATAAGTTAATGGGGGAATCTGGATTCGTTTAACGCCCTTGTGCTTCATATGGGTTCATTTATTTGTGAATCTTAAATTCACTTAACAAATATTTCACTTAGCAGTCCCAAAGGTGCTTTTCGGGGAGGCCACTGGGATGGGTTTTTTTTTTTTAAAAAAAAGATGTTTTGCTTCTCAACCAAGAAGCTTCTTCAGCTCTGATAGGATAATGGGGAACAGAAGGATTTGTACCAGGGGTGAAATCCACTTACGTTTACTATAGGTTCAGTAGCAATGTGAGATCGCATGCACACTCACTTCGCTCACATGTACCATCGCTGCACCAGAGGTGGGTTCCTACCGGTTCGGACCAGTTTGGTTGAATAGGTAGTAACTCGGCCAGACACGTGACTGTACCGATTCTATCCTGGGTGCCGCCATCTTTATTTTCTGTCTGCACGTGTGCAGAATAAACTTCATGGAAAAAATGTAATCCCCCCCTTTTTTTAATGGTAAGTCACCTCAAGACTTGACTACTGTAACGCGCTCTACATGGGGCTGCCCCTGAAGAGTGTTCGGAGACTACAATTGGTCCAGAATGCAGCCGTGCGAGCGATATTGGGTGTATTGAGATACACCCCTGTTACACCCATCCTCCGCGAGCTGCACTGGCTCCCCATCGGTCTCCGAACACGCTTCAAGGTGCTGGTTATCACTTTTAAAGCCCTACATGGCTTAGGACCTTGATATCTACGAGACCGTCTTCTGCCACACACCTCCCAGCGTCCGATAAGATCTCACAGGGTGGGCCTTCTCTGGGTGCCGTCGACTAGACAATGTCGTATGGCAGCTCCTCGGGGGAGGGCCTTCTCTGTAGCTGCTCCGGCCCTATGGAACGATCTACCCCTAGAGATCTGGACCCTCCCCACTCTCTCGGCCTTCCGAAAGTCTACTAAGACCTGGCTGTTCCAGCAGGCCTGGGGCTGTTGACCTCATAAACAAGGTCCAGCCCCACTAAGGTTGAGTGTATGATGTGTCTTTTAATTTGTTCTCTCTCTACTTTAAATTTTTTTAGTATTTTTTAGAATTGTTGTATGTAAGCCGCCCGGAGTCCTTCAGGATTGGGCGGCATACAAATTTATTAAATCTTGAAATCTTGAAATCTTAAGTGCATGCACATACCTTTTAAAGTGCAAATGCACACATATGCACGGAGCGAGTGAACCGAGAGCGCATGCACAAACTTTTTCGGGCACCAAGCCAGTAGTAATGCCGGCAGGAACTCACCCCTGCACTGCACATGCGCAGAGCGTCAAAAACAGACATGATCCCTTCCCAAAATCCATCATTTGCAGTTGCATTATCATGAATTGCCCAATTTACATTATCAAAAGCTTTCTGTGCATCCAAAAATAACAATGCCATTTGTTTCCCAGGGTGTACTTCGTAATATTCTAATGAATTCAATATAATTCGCATACTCCTCAGTTATTCTTACTAGGTATATGTACTGACTTTACAGTGGTAGAGACTAATTTGATTCTGTACCTAATAACGGCAGCAAGACTGTTGGTGGCGCAATACTGGAGGAAGGAAGACCTGCCTACAATCCAAGAATGGACATTGAAAGTTACGAACTTAGCCGAGATGGCTAAAATATCGGCATATCTTAAAGATCACTCAAATGAGAGATATAAACGAGACTGGAAAAAATGGATTGACTATATACAAAATAAATACGGGACCAAGAAATTCCAGTTAGCCTATGCTTAAGATCAGAAATGATTTAAATTGTTTAAAGTTAGTTCAGCAAGAAGAAGCTAAGATCAATGTAGAGATGTCATTAATTTCTTTATTTCTTTTTTCTCAATAGATTTTAGACTGTGTTTGTTAGAAATCCATACCGTGTGCGGGTTCTGGGAAGTGGGGGGGGAAGGAGGAGGGGGGTTGGGGGGAGGGTGGAGGGAGGGAGGGGTATACATTAGGCTAGACAAGAATTTGGT
>NC_045558.1:5136252-5143752 GCF_009769535.1 Thamnophis elegans
AATTGTTGCTCTGTAATCCTTTCACAAAGAAATGGGAATAAATCAAAGCTGTCATGGAAAGATTGGCAGGTAGTCCTTGACTTACAACCACAAATGCTCCCCGAATTTTTGTTGCTAAGTGAGACATTTGTTGAGTTTTGCCCCATTTTACGAACTTTCTTGCCACTGTTGTTTAAATGAATCGCTGCAGTTATTAAGTGAGTAACACGGTCGTTAAGTGAACCTGCCTTCCCCCCTTGACTTTACTTTGCAAAAAGGGAATAGAAACACTGCAACTGTCATAAGTACAGGCCAGTTGCCAAGCATATGAATTTTGATCATGGGGATGCGGCAAGGAGTGCAGTTGTGAAAATTCTGGTCATAAGTCTCTTTTTTCGGTGTGGTAACTTCAAGAGTCCCTAAAGGAATGGTCGTAAGTCGAGGTCTATCCGTGATTGGTCTCATTCGAGATCAACGATGAATCCGCATACAGACAGGAGGTTGAACAACTAGACTCATGGTGCGACCGGAACAATCTGGAACTGAACACACTCAAAACCATAGAAATGGTGGTGGATTTTAGGAGAAACCCTCCCATACTACCACCTCTTACAATACTAGACAACACAGCATCAACAGTAGAGACTGTTGAACTTTGTGGGTTCTATCGTATCTCAAGACCTAAAATGGACACCTAACATCAAAAACGTCATCAAAAAAAGCACCACAAAGGATGTTCTTTCTGCACCAACTCAGGAAGCTCAAACTGTCCAAGAAGCTGCTGATTCTGTTCTACAGAGGAATTCTGAGTCTGTCCTCTGCACCTCCATCACTGTCTGGTTTGGCTCTGCAACCCAACAAGACAGAGACGGACTTCAGAGGAGAATCAGAACTGCAGAAAACACAATGGCTACTAACTTGACTTCCGTTGAGGACCTGCACACTGCACGAGTCAAAAAGAGGGATGTGAAAATATTTACAGACCCCTCGCATCCTGGACATAAATTGTTTGAACTCCTACCCTCAAAACGACGCTATAGAGCACTGCACACCAAGACAACTAGACACAATGACAGTTTTTTCCCAAACGCCCTCACTCTGCTAAACAAATACTTCCCTCACCACTGTCAAACTACTGTATCTACTAAGAATGTATTCTATTATTCTTCTCTTCCTTCCTACTACCTATCTCTTCCCACTTACGACTATAACCATGTTGCTTTCATATCTCTACGATTTATATTGTCTTATTTGTTTCCTAATATGTTTTGATTGCTCATTAGAAACCTATGACTATCACTAAGTGTTGTATCTTACGATTCTTGACGAATGTATTCTATTCTATATTTGTATATGTACACTGAGGGCATCTGCACCAAAGACATATTCCTTGTGTACCCAATCACACTTGGCCAATAAAATTCAATACCATTCTATTCCATTCTATTCCATTCTATTCCATTCTATTCCATTCTTTATTTTGCTCTGCTCTGTTGTTTTTCTGTTCTGTTCTGTTCTCTATTCTCTTCCATTCTCTGTTCTATTCTATTCTGCTCTGCTCTATTCCATTCTGTTGTTCTGTTCTATTCTATCTATTCTGTTGTTCTGTTCTGTTCCTATTCTGTTCTATTCCATTCTCCCTTCTCTTCTCTTCTCTTCCCTTCAATTCTCTATTCTATTCTATTCTAGCGGGGAAAATGATTTATTTGTAACAGTGGTGCAATCCTTCCAAAAAGGAATGGGAAGAAGAAGAAAAATTATTCAGAAAAAGATTTAGTCTGCAGTCTGTCAGACAGGAGAAGACGAATGCCAGCCCAATGAATTCCACTTCATAAATAGACAGTGTTTCAGACAAAACGTATTTGCAGACTTGCAAGATTGATATGGTCTTGGGGGTCACTAATTCAACATTTTCAATGATATACAATCCGAATCTCTGCTAAACCCAGACCTTTTCCTTGAAACAAACATCCACCGGTTTTGAGCCATCCGCCACGTTTTTGCACAAGTTCTATATAAACTAGCGTCCTTTTGAGGTTTGTTGAGGCTTAAATTCTCAGCAGCAAAATTCTGGCCTCTTTATTTAAGCTTGGCAGTTGCTGTCATGTTTCTGGATAATCTACGTTAGATTGTGTTCAGCAAACTCTGCCCCAGCCAGCATGTTACAAAGGAGAACAACAGCGTTTAGAACTGAAGGATGGTCGGAAAATCCTTCAGAATAACAGAAGGGACCTTGGAGATCTTCTAGTCCATCTGGTGGTTTGTGAGAAACCTTTGGAAAAATTATTAATCAGGGGTCCTCAAACTACGGCCCCTGGGACGGATACGTGCAATGAACGCCTGTGTTGCTGCAGAGAGTCTCCCCCTTCGGGGGCTTTATGGATTGGAGGGGGGCAGAAATTCTGACTTGGGGTCTGCTTCAGCCTCCTGGTGGGGGGCTTTGGGCGAAGGCTGGAGGGAAGAGCCGCTGGTGGGGAAGAGCCGGAGGGCCTCGTTCCAGTGGGACTGCATCATGGCCTGGAACTGGCTGACCATCTCAGCCCGCTGAGCCTCCAGGCGCCAGCACCTAGCCTTGCACTCCCGCAGGTCTTCCCTCTGCTTGGAAAGCCTATGCTCCTAGTCCTCAGTGAGGTGCTTCTGCTGAGCCTCCTTCTCAATCAGATCCAATTTGAACCGAGCTGTTTTGCCAACTCTTTCTCCTGGTGGCTGCTCAGCTCCAGCAACTGATTCCTGTTGGGCCCTAAGGAGCCCGGGCAGGCTCCGGCAAGGAGTGGCTAGCAGGGGGGGGCGAGGAGAGGCTGGCGAGGCGCCCCTCGATGTGAGTGACATAGAGTTGGCCACACCTACTCAGTCACATGACCACCTAGCCACGCCCACCCAGCTGGTCTTCAGGCAGATCATATTACTGGTCCACAGGATTTAAAATTATGAATTTAGTGGTCCCTGAGGTCCAAAAGTTGGTGACTCCTCCTCTAGTCCAACTCCCTCTTCTTCTCAAGCAGGAGACCCTATTCCATTTCAGACAAGCGGCTGTCCAGTCTCTTCTTAAAAACCTCCAGTGATGGAGCACCCACCATTTCTGAAGGCGAGCAAGTTCCACCGATTAATTTTCCCACTGTTGGGAGATTTCTCCTTAGTTTTATAAAGTAAATCAACAGTAAGTCTTCCAAAGGATTTCTTGACTGAAAGCCAAATTAATAGCTGCAGATGGGTAGTTTTAAAGTAGGCTCATTGGTGCTATCTGAGCTGGATGGTTTTCTTGCAGACATTTCATGACCAAACTATACAATACAATACAATAGCAGAGTTGGAAGGGACCAATTCTGGTCCCGGTTCTTGGCGTAAGTCATGGATTTGCCTGCAGTTGATTAAATTCCTCTGCAAATAAGCGTGACTAGCAATGCATCAGTTTAACGGGGCCTTCCCCCTGTGTGGACTTGATCTTTCGTGCCTGACAATCCCCTGTTTTACCTGACTTTAATTAACCCCCCTCGCTTTTTGCAAAGATGGTGGGCGCGAAATCCATTTGCAACCTGGTTCCCTTTCTAATTAGCCAGAGTAGCGGAAGATTGCAGAGACACTTCAAGCCAGAAGAATGGAGCAGGATTCGGAAGCGTGGGCGTTCGGAGAGCGAATTCCAAATATAGCTGGCAAACGGGAAATTGGCAGCAGATGCCTTCGCTCTGGCCCGTTAAGTGGTCAAAGATTAGGAAAAGAGCAGATATAAGGGAGGGGGATTGGGGTAGAAATCTTGGCTGCCTTCTATTCTCTCCCCCACCTCTAAATAATCATATTTGTGTTTTTGCTGGCTGAGGATTCAGTCAGCCAGCCAGCCTGCCGGACAGGTAGCAAAATTCCAGCAGAAGAGCTGCATTTGAAATGGCACAAGGACTTTTTTTCTCCGTGGCAAAAGTTGGATCTTAGGACTCCAGCTCTACCACTGGAGGTTTTTAAGAAGAGACTAGATAGCCATTTGCCTGAAAGTGGTATAGGGTATCCTATTGAGTCATGGGGTTGGACTAGAAGACCTCCAAGGTCCCTTCCAATTCTGCTGTTCTCTGTTATTCCGCTATTCTATTCTTCTACTGTGGGTGCTCCATCACCGGAAGCTTGTAAGAAGAGCTATTTATCCAGAATGGTATAGGGTCTCCTGCTCGAACACAGGGTTGGACTAGAAGACCTCCAAGGTCCCTTCCAACTTCTGTGCTACTGCTACTCCTCTCCGCGAAGAGCTGCATTTGAAATGGCACAAGGACTTTTTTTCTCCGTGGCAAAAGTTGGATCTTTACACAAGAGCCGAGGTGGTGCAGTGGTTAGGGTGCAGTACTGCAGGCCACTTCAGCTGACTGTGATCTGCAGTTCAGCGGTTCTAATCTCACCGGCTCAAGGTTGACTCAGCCTTCCATCCTTCCGAGGTGGGTGAAATGAGGACCCGGATTGTTGTTGGGGGCGATGTGACTCTGTAAACTTAGAGAGGGCTGAAAGCCCTATGAAGCGGTATATAAGTCTAACTGCTATTGCTATTGCTATCTTAAAAATATCAAAACAGGAAGAAAATCAGCTCGTTTGGGCCGAGATGCTGGAGAAGGATCCTGTGTATTCCTTGGGTAGTAAAGCAACTTATACTTGGCTAACGAGCAAACGCCAGAGGACATGAACACCAGACATGTCACCGCAAGGCCAAGCATCTCAAGGATTTTGACCATGACATGCCAGAGAAATTATGAGAGAAAACAATTATCTTGGGAAGAGTCAGTGGAAAAAGGAAACCAGGCTGCCAAAGGATATGGTAGCTGGAGATCGTCAAAGCTGACACCAGCCACAGCGTAACAAAATAACAGAATCACAAAATAACAAGAGTCGGAAGGGACCTTCAAGGTCTTCTAGTCTAGCCCCCTGCTCAAGCAGGAGGCCCTGCACCATTCCAGACCAGGAGCTGCCCAGTCTCTTCTTAAAAGTTACAACAGCACTGGGAAAAAAGGGACTTATAACCATTTTTCACACTTACGACCGTTGCAGCATCACATGATCAACATTCAGGCACTGGGCAACTGACTCATATTTACGACGGTGGCTGTGTCCCAGGGTCACACGATCCCCTTTTGTGACCTTCGGATGAGCAAAGTCAATGGAAAAGCCAGATTCACTTAACAACGGTGTGACTATCTTAATAAGAGCAGTGATCCACTTAGCAACTGTGGTAGGAAAGATTGTTGGGGGGTTTTTTGGCGGGGGGGGGGAAACTTTATTGAGAATTTAAAGCATTAAATACAAATACCTTTAAAAATAGTTTTGTATATGCTACAATCCTTTTGACAGTACTAACATACCATTTTTATACATTCCTAATCATTCCTTTATCTATACATCTATGTTTCTAACCTCTGCATTTCATCTTCCTATTATTCTCCCATTGATACCAGTTTTCCCCGAACTGTATTATATTCTGAGCCTTCTTTGTCCCTTAACTCCAAGGTGACTTTATCCATCTCTGCGCAATCAAGAATCTTTTGGACTCTCAAACAATCGGTTGGCATGGTATCACTCTTCCAACCTTGTGCTTGCGCTATTCTCGCCGCTCTAATTATGTGCAAAATTAAATATTTTACCTCTTTCATATACTTTCCCTTAATAATCCCCCAGAAGGAACAATTCTGCTTTAAGCTCTATTTGGGTGTTTGTAATTTCCTGTAACCATTTTTGTATTTTAATCCAATATTTTTTTTGCTTTCGGGCATATCCACCATGCATGAAAGAAGTATCCTGTGACAATGGAAAGATGGTTAAATAGGGCGAAATTCATTTAACAACTGTCTCATTTAGCAACGTAAATTTTGGGCTCAATTGTGGTTGTAGGTCATAAGTCCAGCTTCTAATGAAACAGCTGCAAGAAAACAACTAAAATCAGAACACACCAAGGGCCCATTGGATACATTAAGCCAGTGTTTCTCAACCTTGGCCACTTGAAGATGTTTGGACTTCAACTCCCAGAATTCCCCAGCCAGCGAATGCTGGCTGGGGAATTCTGGGAGTTGAAGTCCAGACATCTTCAAGTAGCCAAGGTTGCGAAACACTGCATTAAGCACTCTGGGTTAATGTATCCAACCCCAGGGACTTCAACTATCAGAATTTCTTATCAATACCAACGGTGAAATTCCGGGAGCCAAATCCTCACATCTCTCAAAGTTTGCAAAATTCTGCAAAGCCTCCCTTTAGTGCAAGAAGATGATAAATGTGCATTTAAAAGGAAGGGAAGAGGGAAGGAAAGGAGGGGAGGAAGGAAGTGGAGAATGGAGGGACGAAGGGAAGGAAAGGAAAGGAGTGGAGGGTAGAAGAGAGAGGAAAAGAAGGAGGGAAAGTAGGAGAGGAAGAAGAAATGTGGAGGAGAGGTAAGGGAAGAAGAAAGAGGTAAGGGAAGGTGGGTAGAGGGGAGAGAAAAAGAAGAAGAGGAGGGAGGAAGAGAAAGAAAGAGAGGAGAGAAGGTAGGAAGGAGAAGAAAAAGGGTAGGAGTAGGGAGATAAGGGAAGGAAGAAGGGGATGGAGACAAGGAAGGAAGGAAGTAGAGAGGAAGGGGGGAGAAAGGAAAAGAAAGAGAAAACAAGGTGGTGTCTTAGCAGGTGCGAAGGATGGTAAACAAAGCATTCTAAACTATACCTTATAACCTTCCAAATGGGATAATAATAATATAAGAATGGCAAAGAAAAAGAATAATTATGTGAATGTATCTATAATCTGTATGTAAGAGAACAAATGACAGTAAAATATATAGCACAATATAGATAAATAATATCTGGTCGTACGTAGCTAAGTTTAAATAAAGAAAGAAATGTACATACAAATGGATAACGAATAAGCAGATTATGAATGAAAGATAGAAATGTATAGTAGAGAAAACACTAACTGCAAAGAAACCGATTCGGAACTACGGTATGATATGCGATGGAACTTATTGTTCCTATGTTGTTTTTAAATTATGTGTTTGTTTTTGTTGATGTGCTTATGTGTTTAAAATAAAATAAAAATTTTAAAAAAAAAGACGCACATAAAAATGCATGTGGGTTTTTCCATGTGTTTGGGATGGAGTGGGAGATCACAGAGTAACAAAATCACAGAATTGGAAGGGACCTTGGAGGTTTTCTAGTCCAACCTCTTTGCTCAAACAGATACTTATATCATTTCACACAAATCATTGTCTGGCCTCTTCTTAAAAACTTCCAGTGTTGGAGCACCCACAATTTCTGGAAGGAAGCCATTCCACTGATTTAATTGTTCTCCCTATCAGGAAATTCCTCTTTAATTTCAGGTTGCTTCTCTCCTTGATTAGTTTCCATCCGTTACTTCTTGTTCTGCCCTCAGGTGCCTTGGAGAATAGCTTGACTCCCTCTTCTTTATGGCAGCCTCAAATATTAGAAGACTGCTATCATGTCTCCCTCGTCCTTCTCTTCACTAGCCTAAAGGTAAAGGTAAAAGGTTCCCCTCACACATATGCTAGTCATTCCCGACTCTAGGGGGCGGTACTCA
>NC_045558.1:5302272-5366997 GCF_009769535.1 Thamnophis elegans
TTTGTTTAACTTCTTTTCCCCTGCTTGGAACAGTAGGGCGTTTCTTCCAGAACTTTATAGCACACATTTCTAGGGGATCCCTCCATTATTTCTATCCTTGCTATAATGACCTGAAAGTATTGTTCTACATAAGAAAAGAAGACATAATTAAGGCTGGCTCCTTAGAATGACGCAGAGGACAAATCTTCACAAAACAAGGACCTTCTCTGAAATTGGCTCCAATACACAAAGGAGTTTTGGGTGTCTCTGGTTGGCTGCAAAGATCCCAAACTTTCCCGCCCTCTGCACTTAAAACACCCCATACTTTTCAAATCAAAATGTGTCATCTGGTTACCGTAAACCTGAAGGATGAAAGATACTTTTACTGTTCCTTCTCTCTGGATTTCAACATTTCCTTCTCTTTCTGTTTTCTGCCTTTCTTCCCTTTGGCCACTGAGAAAAAGCTGAATCAGAAGGTCGGGCGCTGTGTTTGTTGACACCCAAACACATGTTAAAGAAAGTTTTTCAAACTTTGGAAGTTTTAAAAGTAATTCTCAGAATTCTCCAGCCAGCATGCATGCCTTAAGATGTTTGGACTGCCACTCCCAGAATTCCCCCATCCACTATGCTTTGTCTGGCCTTCAACTCCCAGAATTCCCCAACTAGCATTAGCTTTCTATGTGTTGGGTAGACTTCAACTCTTGAAATTGAACTTGAAAAAATGTAACATTGCACACAACACATAGTCCTCAATGGAGCTACATCTACATGGAGGGAAGTATGCAGTGGGGGACCCCAAGGCTCTGTTTTAGGCCCAGTACTCTTCAAGATCTTCATCAATGATTTGGATGAGGGAATAAATGGGGAACTCCTCAAATTTGCAGATGACACCAAGCTGGCAGGAATAGCCAACACTCCAGAAGACAGGCTTAAGATACAGAAGGATCGTGACAAACTTGAACATTGGGCACTATCTAACAAAATGAAATTCAATGGTGAAAAGAGTCAGGTTCTACATTTAGGCAAGAAAAACGAAATGCACAGGTACAGTATAGGTGGTACCTTGCTCAACAGTAGTAGCTGTGAGAGGGATCTTGGAGTCCTAGTTGACATCCATTTAAATAGGAGCCAGCCGTGTGCAGCAGCTGCCAAAAAAGCCAACACAGTTCTAGGCTGCATTAACAGAATGTATTAAGTGAATTTCGCCCCATTTTACGACCTTTCTTGCCACAGATGTTAAGTGAATCTTTTCCCTTGGTTAACTTAATAACACGGTTGTTAAGTGAATCTGGCTTCCCCCATTGACTTTATTTGCCATGACCCCGGCGCATTGCGACCGTCGTAAATATGAGTCAGTTGTCAAGTGCCTGAATTTTGAGTGCAAAACAGTCATAGGATACATTTTGCAGTGCTGTTGTAACTTCAAACAGTCACTAAAGGAACTGTCGTAAGTCGAGGACTACCTGTAGATGACTTTTTGGTCCTTCCAATGGCCACAATCCAAGGATTTGATGTGCAATCTCTCCCCCCTCCCTCCCTCCCTCCCTCCCTCCGTGTGTGTGTGTGTGTGTGTGTGTGTATGTGTGTTTTCTAGCATAACTCTGGAATGCCTTGAGCAATTTCAACCAAAATTGGTCCACAGATGACTTACTGTTGTGCATGGCAGTTTCCTGGTTCCACTAGGGGGCGCCATACTCAATTCTGATTGGTTCCTGCTTGACAGCCGGCCTATATAAAGAGCTGTCAAGCAGGGCCTCAGGGTTGCCATTATCTGAGACACGTTGGCAACCTGTTAGCAACAAACTGTTAGCATTAAGAGATCTGGCATGCCTCAGTCCTTCCCTCCACCCGAGTTCTCCCAGATGGAACACTTACTCTCTGGAAACAAATACTGTGGGGGGTAAGACACCCCTAACACCCGTACTGTGGGGGGGGGGGGTGTTCTGTTAAGATACAGACTGTTGTGCCTTGAAACGGATTCTACCGTACTGCGTTAAGATGGCTTCTACTGTACAGTGCTGTGGAGTTGCCATGGTTATGGCTTCACAGTACTCTACAAGGAGGTTCCCTCTGGTACGAAGGAGGGGGATAGCCTACATTAGAAATTTGCGGCGACATTCATGGAAGGGAGGTTGAGATAAATAAATAGCTGAGCAGTGCTATCAGCTACTCCTTCAATAAATGAAAGAATGACATTAACGCCTCCCCCCCCCACACACACATTTGTGTTTAATGACAGGGGAGAAAGAGCACTAGAAGGAAAAATACTCAGATATTATTCCTGCACAGCGCAATGAAGAAGCAATTTTTTTCCAAGAGGCCTTTAATAATGGAGGTATCGCTCCGTCAATCAAATCTCGATTGCGGTCATAAACCAGCATGGAATAGAGATCAGAAAGGCTGTTGCAGTGAACCATAAATGGTTTTTGAACAATAGCAGAAGGAGCTATGGCTAACATGTTTTTATATTTATCTATTTATTATGAGATACAGGATAAGGTGCAAAGGCTTTACATTGGCTGTCAGTGTATTGAGCCCCCCACCAAGGATTGATGGGGTCAGAAATGGCCAAGTGTAAAAAGGGGTATCAATAAATGTCTGTGGGGTCAATACAAGAAGTCCTCAACTTATGACCACAACTTACCCCAGTTGCTAAGTGAGACAGTTGTTAAGTGAGCTCTGCCCCATTTTCCCACCTTTCTGGCTGCAACTCTTAAGTGAATCACAGCAGTTGTTCTCCTAGTCACACCGTCGTTAAGCGAATCTGGCTTCCCCCATTGACTTGGCTAGTCAGGAGGTCGCAAAAGGGGATCACGTGACCCTGGGACACTGCAACCGTCATAAGTACATGCCAGTTGCATGGATTTTGAGCACGTGACCACGTGACTGTCGACAGTTATCAGTGTAACAAATGGTCAAAAATCACTTTTTTCTGGGTCATTTCAACTTCGGTTGCCAAGTGAATGTTTGTTAAGGACCTACAGAATAATAAGAGTTGGAAGGGACCTTGGAGGTCTTCTAGTCCAACCCCCTGTTCAGGCTGGAAACTCTACACCGTTTCAGACAAATGGTTCTCCAATCTCTTCTTAAAAGTCTCCAGTGAAAATTTCTCGAGGCAAATTATTCCACTTAGTTTCCATGTTGTTGTTGGTTGCAAAGTTGTGTCCGACCCATCACAACCCCATGGACAATGTTCCTCCAGGCCTTCCTGTCCTCTACCATCCTCTGGAGTCCATTGAAGCTCATGCCGACTGCTTCGGTGACTCCATCCAGCCACCTCCTTCTCTGTCGTCCCCTTCTTCTTCTTTTGCCCTCCGTCTTTCCCAGCATGAGGCTCTTCTCCAGGGAGTCCTTCCTTCCCATGAGGTGGCCAAAGTCTTTGAGTTTCCTCTTCGGGATCTGGCCTTCTAAAGAGCAGCCAGGGTTGATCTCCTCTAGGACTGACCAGTTGGATGGCCTTGCAGTTTCCATACTACTAGCTGTATTATAAAAACCCTTTGGTAAACGTTCCCAAAAGCAAAATTAAAAAATGATGAAAGTGCATACTTGGTTAGAAAAAAATGTCACGACAGCATATAGATTGTAAGTCAGAATTAATTTTGTTAGGCATAATGCCAGAAAAAATGTGATACAGGGGATGTATATTTGATATTGCATGTTTAACAGCAGCAAGAATATTTGCACAACATTGGAAAAAGCCAGGAAACACTCACGGAATAAGATTGCAGAAATGGACAGGTTACATACAGAAAAGAAAAAGAAGACACAGAATACTTTTGAATCTTGCTGGATAAAAGAGGTGGAAGTTAGGAACTTAACGAGTATTACTATGTAAACAAAATGACCTGGACAGTACACTGTTCATTAAGCACATATAAAGTATATATGTAAAGAGAAAACAATATATCAGGGACATGCAGTCACTAGAGGAAAGGGAGGCAGGGCCTCACCAGTCTCCTCAGGGAAAGGAAAGAATTTTAAATAATTTTTTTAAAATAATTAAAGCCAGGGTAGTTGCTACCAGATTTCAAGTCACAGTGGCTTGGTGTCTGCTCTCAGTATTAACTAGGAGGAGGCCAGAGAACTCGGGGCCTCCTTTGCATAAGGAATTTTTCGCCTTTTAAAAGTTAAGAAAGAGTTTAAAAAGCAAAAAAATTCCATATGCAAAGGAGGCACTGATTCTCCTGCCTCCTGATCGGGGAGCAGCGAATCATGCCTTATGAGCACGCTTACGTTGAGCACGCTTACGTTGGGCAGACAAGAGGAGAGTTGAGAGAGTTTCCACAGCTGGAAAAGGTATGTGGATTGGATGGAGGGAGGGGGGGATTCAAATTTATTGTAATTAAATATGTAATTTTTTTTATTGTGGAGTGTATGTGTGTGTGTGTATTTCTTTCTTCACAGTGGTCCGGTGGGGTCGGAGGAGGTGGGGGGGCGAGGCAGCGGAGTGCGGAGGCGGCAGGGACGTTCTCGCCGCTGTGTCCCAACAGGCCAGGCGTCTCGCGTTGATGTCCGCCATAAACGCGAGGCGCCTGGCCTGTTGGACACAGTGGTGTCGGGGGGAGGAATGGGCTGGGTGGGCTGGCTGGCTGGGGAGGGGGGAGCCCTTTAAAGCCGAGCACCAAGTGGGGAGGAGGAGGAGGAGGAGGAGGAGGAGGAGGAGGAGGAGAGCGGTGAGTTCAGGCAGGGAGCAGGTCAGGCGGGAGGTGGGTGGGCTGGCTGCAGGCCAGGGCAGCAGGATTGTTCATCGGAGGAGGCGGGGGGGAAGGCGGTGGAGCGCGACGGCGGCAAGAAGCAACATCTCTGCCGCTGTGTCCGACAGGCGTCTCGCATTTATGTCCGCCATTGCAATATATATACATCAGAAGGGTATGGCTAGTTGATGAGAGCTAAATAGCTTGAAATAGATCTATACTAGTCTCCCTTTATTTCTTTATCAGTAAAATGTAACATACACACACATACGCATGCAAACACACGCAGGCATGCATTTGTGCTGATAAATAAATAAAGGGAGACTAGTATAGATCTATTTCAAGCTATTTGGCTCTCATCAGCTAGCCATACCCTTACTGGGAATCGAACCTGGGCTGTATAACATATCAGACAGTTGTATTAGCCACTAAGCCCCAGGCTCTCCTCCTTTATCAGCTAAGCCAGGGAAATAGGTATTGTGTCACAACCCCGGGTATGTCCAAATATGGGAGGGAGCATACTGCTTCCCCTTTTCTGTCTATCGACTCACCCTAGGAGCCATCCAGGCAGAAAGCCATGTTTTTTATGTTGCTTTTGTTACATTTGTGTTGTATTTGTGCTGATAAATAAATAAAGGGAGATTCGATCTGCCAAACTGCTGGCAGCCGTTGATCAGCAGAAATAGCCTGCAGTACTGCGCTCTAACCACTCTGCCACTCTTTTTTTAAAGTTTTTTATTTTTAATTTTCAAAACAAAGACAACACATGCAATCTTCCTTTCTTACATACTGTAGAAAGTGTATCAGTTGGTTACAAAACAGTTCATTTACTGACCACTCAAAGTTACAACGGCTCATGAGAAAAGTGACATGATCATTTTTATGACTGTTATAGTGTTGGAAGAAATGTCCTTCTGGGTCCAGTTCCAAGTGGGGAAAAAGGCACTGGAAACATGGTGGCTGCTGGGAAAGATTATTTTAATGGTGGGCAGGATCCCATGGCTTGAGCTCCTGAACAGAAAAGGGGGATCAGATGCTTCCAGATGTTGGGTGAAGAAGAAGAAGAGGCAGAGATGCTGAAAGTTCCTGGTGTTTTGCCCTCTCTGTTCAGCCCCACCTCTCTGTTTCCTGTTCCTGTGTAAGAAACATATTCTGATTGGTTGTCAGACTCCCATGGGGCCATGCAGGGGCTACTCTCTAGGCTGTGCTTTGAGTCCAAGTTTGGTTGAGTTCCCAGATGCCATTTGGTGAGTTTCTGTGGAAGGCTAATCCTATCTTTGTTATGTAGAGTAAACTAGCTCAGGACCCCTAATGGTGGGGGCTATTAAGAGTGAGCCTGTTTCCTGCCTAAAAACATGTTTTCCTATTTCTGATCCAGAGAAATATAATATTCTGCTTTTTCAACATTTCTCTTTTTTTCCCCCCTAGGAGTGGGATGGGTGCTAACTTCCTTACAACAGCATTCCCATAGTCAAGTGACTGGATGCCTGACTTACATTTATGACGGTTGCCGAATCCTGGGGTCACGCGATCCCTTTCTGTGACAAGCAAAGTCAAAGGGGGAAGCTGGATTCACTTAACAACCGTGGGCCTAATTTAACAAGTGCAGGGGCTCACTTAACAACGCTAGGAAGAAAAGGTCGTAAAACTCACTTAGCAAATGAAAATTTTGCGCTCCATTTGTGGTTGCAAGCTGGGGATGAACTGTGTGCTCCGAGATGCAACGAAAAGGAAGGTTTCAATTTATGAATTTACAAATGTTTTTAAAAAAAAGATTTCCAATTTTAAAAAGTTATTGTTATGATATTGGTGCAATTTCAAGGCATCAAATGGGTCCCATCCGGAATGGCAGTGAACAATTAGCAATAGCAATAGCAGTTAGGCTTATATACCGCTTCATAGGGCTTTCAGCCCTCTCTAGGAGGTTTACAGAGAGTCAGCATATTGCCCCCCAACAACAATCCGGGTCCTCATTTCACCCACCTCGGAAGGATGGAAGGCTGAGTCAACCCTGAGCCGGTGAGATTTGAACCGCTGACCTGCTGATCTAGCAGTAGCCTGCAGTGCTGCATTTAACCACTGCGCCACCTTGGCTCTAATTCTCAATGGCTTGGCCACACAATTCCTGATTTCACTTTGTGGCCTTTCAAGAGTGGAGTAAAGAGTTGGCCTCTGGAAAAGAGAGCCGCTTGAAGGGACTAGAAGCATCTGGAATGTGAATTGACAGGCGGCTGTTATGTATAAGCTGGGTTGACAAAATCAGAAATAAGGGATAGGGGATAAGCTGCCTGGGAAAGGCAAGGGAAATCAACAAAGCCATCAAAAAGCGAAAGTCAGAATATTTTGGACAGGTGATGTGATGCCTGGGAAAATACGGCATCCTTCCCTTCATCCTCCAGGGAAAGATTGAAGGCAAAGGAGGTCCAGGCAGAAGAAGAAGAACATCATGGCTTCAAAATCTAAGGGAGCAGTTTGGACAAAACTTAACAGCACTTTTTCATGTGGCTGTTGGTCAAAATAGGATCAGCAACATCTGGTGACAGATATGAAAGAAGAAGAAGGAGAAGAGAAGGAAGAAGAGGAGGAGGAGGAGGAGGAGGAAGAGGGGGGAGGGGGGAGGAAGAGGGGGAGGAGGAAAAAGAAGAAGAGGGGGGAGGAGAGGGAGGAGGAGGAGGAAGAGGAGGAGGAGGAGGAAGAAGATGACGAGGAGGAGGAGGAGGAGGAGGAAGGAGGAGGAGGAGGAGAAGAAGAAGACGAGGAGGAGGAGAAGGAGGAGGAGGAGGAAAAAGAAGAAGAGGAGAAAGAAGTAGAAGAGGAAGGAGGAGGAGGAAGAGGAGGAGGAGGAGGAAGAAGAAGAAGAAGAGGAGGAGGAGGAGGGGAGGAGGAGGGGAGGAAGAAGAAGAAGAGGAGGAAGAAGAAGTGGAGGAGGAGGAGGAAGAAGAGAAGAGGAAGAAGAAAAGAAGAAAAAGAAGGAGGAGGAGGAGGATGAGGATGAGGATGAGGAGGAGGAGGATTAGGAGGAGGAGGAGGAGGAGGAGGAGGAGGAGGAGGAGGACGCCTTTGGGGTCCTTGATGCTCTCTGAGCTGGGTAGTTTTCTTGCAGACATTTCATGACCCAACTAGGGAACATTATCAGGTTAGAAGGGAGTGGGGATGGCAGAGAGGAGGAGGAGGAGGAGGGGGGGGGAGGGGAGGAGGAGGAGGAAGAAGAAGAGGAGGAGGAAGAAGAAGAGGAGGAGGAGGAGGAGGAAGACAAGAAGAAGAAGAAGAGGAGGAGGAGGAGGAGGAGGAGGAGGAGGGGAGAAGAAGAAGAAATAGAAGAAGAGGAGGACGAAGAAGAAGAAGAAGAAGAAGAAGAAGAAGAAGAAGAAGAAGAAGAAGAAGAAGAAGAAGAAGAAGAAGAAGAAGAAGAAGAAGAGATCTTCAAGATGTGCACCAGCCCAATTTTAGAACAAAATTGTGATTATTTTACGGTAGCATTCCCTCCCCACTTTAAACCAAAGAAGTTAGATAGACAACAGTCGTTAACTGAACAATACAGGTGGTCCTCAAGTTATAACCGTTTACTGAATGACAGTTTTGAAGTTGCGATGCCCCAATAGAAAATGACTTGCAAGTTGCAACCAATACTTCCTCAAAGTTAGGATTGTCACAATGCCTTTGAGGCCATGTGATTGTGGTCATTCGGACCCCCATTTATGACGGTTGGTCCAACAAGCAAAGTCAAGGGGAGAAGCCAGATTCGCTTAACGACTGTAATGCACTTAGCAACTGTGCGATTCAGCTAATGACCGTGGAAAGATGGCTACAAAATCAGGCCCAGTTTCATGGTGACTCACTTAATGAGCGCACGGACCTGGGATGGAAATTCATCTCCCAATTGTGGTCGTAAGTTGAGGACTACTTGTTGGGAACTACGGTTCATCATCTGCGTAACGACCAAGCGTAAAAAATAGAAAAAGGCAGGGTGAACATTTCTAGACATTTTCATCCATTCTGATGAGGTTTCCATCACTGGGATCTTCAAGAAGAGAGTGGACAACTGTCTGAAATATTATAGGGCTTCCTTCTTGAGCCGGGGGTTGGACTAGATGACCTCCAAGGTACCTTCCCACTTTGTTATTCTGAGGCCCTTGGAGACGCCTTCAAAATATTTCAGAAATAAAATGCATTCTCCAGCTGGAAAACAAAATGTTCTCCGTCCCCAAATTATTTTGTCTTTCGCCACCACTCTTAATTTGTCCATACCTGGACTCATCTCCTTGATTAATCCACGGAGGGAAAATGCACATTCCACACCCACAAACACACCCACAGTTGTGACACATTCCTTCGTTATACAAAATAAAATGCATTTGATACTTATGGTTTTCTGGGGAAAAGTTCAAGAGGTTATGTTGTGTGGGCTTCCCCCATGTGTTTGATCAGTCTGTCTGTCTATCTATCTATCTATCTATCTATCTATCTATCTATCTATCTATCATCTATCATCTATCATCTATCATCTATCATCTATCATCTATCATCTATCATATATATATATGAGGTTCGAATCCCACTAAGGGTATGGCTAGCTGATGAGAGCTAAATAGCTTGAAATAGATCTATACTAGTCTTCCTTTATTTATTTATCAGCACAAATAAAACACAAATATAACAAAGGCAACAGTAAAAATATTGGGTTTCTGTCGTGATGGACTCTTGTGACGAGCCGATTGACAGATGATGGAAGCAGTTAGCTTCCTCCCATAGTTGGGGCTTACCAGGGGTTGTGACACTAAATATATACCTTCTTCCCTGGCTTCAGCTGATAAGGAGGAGACCTGTGGCATGATGGCTAAGACGTTTGCCTAAGATGCAATACAGCACAGGTTCGAATCCCACTAAGGGTATGGCTAGCTGATGAGAGCTAAATAGCTTGAAATAGATCTATACTAGTCTCCCTTTATTTATTTATCAGCACAAATAAAACACACACACACACACACACACATATATATTTGTCTAGAAAACAATTGATCCATCCCTTATATTTATCATCTATCTGTCCATCCATCGATGTATCAATCCATCCATTCATCCAACTTGCTCTCTCCATCTATCTGTCTAGAGAGTTACTTACCCATCCATCCATCCATTTTGCACACTCATCCTTCTCTCCCCTTCTGTTCTTTCCTCTCCCTCACTCATTTGTCTAGGGAGATAACCATCTATCACTCTATCATATTAATTATCTATCTATACATCTGTCCTTCCATTCATCCATCTTATGCTCTCTCCTCTCCTTCCTTCCTTTCATCCATCCATTGATCCATACATATCTAGCTAGGTAACTAGCTATCCATCCATCCATTCATTCATGCATCCGTCAATTCATCCATCTTACACCCTCTCCTCTCCCTCCCTCCATATATCTGTCTGGCTAGAGAGCCATTCATCCATCCCTCCAACAACTCAGCCACCATATATTTAGCATCTGTCTATATCTGTCCACCCACCCATCCATCCATCCATCTTTCTGTCACTCTTTCTATTCATATGCAGGCACAGAATATCTGTATTAGTATTTCTCAAACTCCAGAAATTTGAAGATGGGTGGACTTGAAACCCCAGAATTTCCCAACTAGTGTGCCAAGGTTGAGAAGTATTGTGCTAATCTTTCTCTCTTTGTCTCTCTCTCTCTTCCTATCTGTCTTTCTTTCAATATTTATCCATCATACTTTCTGTATTTTGCCACTTTCTCTATGTTTTTTCTCCATCTCTCTCCCGCCCTCTCTCCCTCCCTCTCCCCCCCTCTCTGTCTGTGTGTATCTCTCTGTCTCTCCCTTGGTCTGCGTGTGTCTCTCTATGTCTCTCTCTCTTTTTGTCCCTCTGCGTGTCTCTCTCTCTCTGTGTGGATGTGTGTCTGTCTCTCTGTCTGTGTCTGTGTGTGTCTCTCTCTCTATGTGTCTCTGTCTCTGTCTCACTCTCTCTGTGTGTGTCTCTCTCTGTGTGTGTCTCTCTCTGTTTGTGTCTCTCTGTCTCTCTCTCTCTGTCTCTCTTTCTCTCTCTTCCTATGCCTTTCTTTCAATATCTATCCATCATTCTTTATTTTGAGCCTCTCTCCCCACCCATTTTATTTTTCTTTGTCACTCATCTGTCTCTCTCTCTCTCTTCCTATCTGTCTTTCTTTCAATATCTATCCATCATACTTTCTGTATTTTGCCACTTTCTCTATGTTTTTTCTCCATCTCTCTCCCGCCCTCTCTCCCTCCCTCTCCCCCCCTCTCTGTCTGTGTGTATCTCTCTGTCTCTCCCTTGGTCTGCGTGTGTCTCTCTATGTCTCTCTCTCTTTTTGTCCCTCTGCGTGTCTCTCTCTCTCTCTGTGGATGTGTGTCTGTCTCTCTGTCTGTGTCTGTGTGTGTCTCTCTCTCTATGTGTCTCTGTCTCTGTCTCACTCTCTCTGTGTGTGTCTCTCTCTGTGTGTGTCTCTCTCTGTTTGTGTCTCTCTGTCTCTCTCTCTCTGTCTCTCTTTCTCTCTCTTCCTATGCCTTTCTTTCAATATCTATCCATCATTCTTTATTTTGAGCCTCTCTCCCCACCCATTTTATTTTTCTTTGTCACTCATCTGTCTCTCTCTCTCTTCCTATCTGTCTTTCTTTCAATATCTATCCATCATTTTTTATTTTGTCCCTCCCCCTCTTGCTCCATTTTATTTTTCTTTGTCACTCATCTCTCTCATGTATGCTGTGTTCTTTTTCACACTCTGTATAGCCATCTATCTGCCTCCGGGGAGAGAGAGAGAGAGACAGACAGCAAAAGGAGCAGTAGCAATATCCCAGGTGCATACCCCAAATCTGAAAGGCAGGAAATAGATTCCAGAGGAAAACTCCCCCCTCCCTTTTTTTGTCACTAAGCAACTGCAGCTCAGGGACCATCCCAAAATCATTTGCACAGCTGTTTTCAGGAGTGTGATGCACACCCTCCCTCACCCAGGCTGAAACCCAGCCAAATTTCAGAATAACAGGGTGGGAAAGGTCCTGGGAGGTCTTCTAGTCCCACACCCTGTTCAAGCAGAAAACCTTATACCGTTTCAGAAAAACAGTTGTCCGATCTCTTCTTAAAACCCACAACTTCTAGAGGGGAGGCCCTTCCGCTGGTGAATTGTTCTCAATGTCTCCTTAGTTCCAGTTTGATTCATTCTAGGTTGATTTCCCAGCCGAGGGATCAGTTCACGTCATCTGGAAAGAATGGACCGATTTTCCAGAATATCGCTCAGAATAAAAGATGCCGGCTTCTGTCGCGCATTAAAACTCACAGCCTTCCCTGAAACCAATGGTGTGTGTTATGCAATTCGACAGGCATCTATAAATGAAAGCCAGAATCGCATGATTTGGTTCCACCAGCATCCGGATCCGAGCCACAAGCCATGAAAACGAATTGAAGAGAAGAATCAAGCCAATTACTAGCTTTAGACCCTCCCTCCCTCCCGATTGCCAAGGTCATTCTCACTTACCCGTTACATACATTCACCCCTGTCCTTTTAAATCCCTCTTTTCCACAGTACCGTTTTGCTTCTTTTTTTTAAAAAGAGAGAGAGAGAGAGAGAAAAAAAGAAATTGGCATTGATTTCCATCAGTTAGGAACTTGCTGAGGCTAAGCCAGGGTACGTGTAAATATTTAACCGGGTCTTAATGAGGGATGGGTGGCAATTATGGCAGTGATGATGGTGATTCTTCACAGAGCAGGATGGAGTGAGAATTAAAAATGGATTTTTTTAAAAAAAGGTCTCCTCGGAGGCTGAAGCTGGAAGATCATCAGTTGAGGGCGCTTTCGTTTGGGTTCTTCCATGGAGGGGTGGGTGGGTGGGTGTGGATATGGTGGCCCCTTCCGAATCTAGAGGTCTATGAACCACAATTGGCAAGACTTCAGGGGATGGTGAAGTATTTGGCATCAGCTTTATACTGAGAAGGGATTTGGTTCTTAAAGAGCTCTGATCAGTAATAGGTAAATAATGGACCTTGTTCACTGCAGTAAGAGAGAGAAACAGAGGGAGAGAAGGCAGGAGAGAGGGAGAGAGAAAAAAGAGGGGAGAGAGAAAGTGGGAGAGAGAGGGGGAGGGGGAGAAGAAGTGAAGGAGAGGGAGAGAGGGAAGGAGGAAAGAGAAGGGGTGAAAGAGACTGAAAGAGGGAGAAAATGAGGGAGAGAAGAAAAGTGAGAGAGGTTCAGGGAGAGGGGAAATGAGGGAGTGGGAAAGAAAGAGAAAAGGAGATAAAAGAAATGAGAGAGGGAGAAAGAAAGCGTAAGAGAGTGAGAAAGAGAAAGAGGGATGAATGGAAGGAGGGAGAGGAAAGAGAAAAGGAGAAACAAGGAATAAGAGAGGGAGAAAGAAAAAGAGAGAAACGGAAGGATGGAGCGAGAGGGGGAGGGATGGAGCGGGAGAGAGAGTGACAGGATGTTGAGCTTATAAGGATCATCCTTGAAAAAGACCTTTTTGGGGGGAAAATGTTTACTGGCGCCATCTTTTCTTGAGCTATTAGAAATACTCAATTCCAGGCTACTATCCCCAAGAACAATTTCTGCTTCCTACTTTTCTCTCTTCACAAAGTAATGCCAGGAGATTGAAAAAAAATAAAATACAATTAAGGTTGGTTGTCAGAAGAGGAACTTGTAAGAGGGAATATTTATAGTTCAGGATAGAACTGTGGGGTCCTTGGTGCCCTCTGAGCTTGGTGGCTTTCTTGCAGACATTTCATGACCCACCTATGTAACAATATCAGTACTAGAAGGGAAGGGGTGTTTGTGGAGAGGAAGAGGAGGAAGGAAGGAAGGAAGGAAGGAAGGAAGGAAGGAAGGAAGGAAGGAAGGAAGGAAGGAAGGAAGGAAAGAAGGAAAGGATGTAGGGCCCTTGGTGCCCTCTGAGCTTGGTGGTTTTCTTGCAGACATTTCATGACCCACCTATGTAACAATATCAGTACTAGAAGGGAAGGGGTGTTTGTGGAGAGGAAGAGGAGGAAGGAAGGAAGGAAGGAAGGAAGGAAGGAAGGAAGGAAGGAAAGGAAAGGAAAGGAAAGGATGTAGGGTCCTTGGTGCCCTCTGAGCTTGGTGGTTTTCTTGCAGACATTTCATTACCAAACTAGCTAACATTATCAGTGCACAGAAGAGGAACTCCACACATAGAAGGAGCATCTGTCTGGTTGCACATCAGGGCACTTTATCTATGCTCTGTGGAGCTTGCTTCCCCCTCACCCCAAAAAGAGAGGAAAAACAGTGTTGTGTCATTTAAGAATCAAAAGGCCATTTTACCCAACATGTGTCTCCAAAGCCCCTTCTTTGTCCCCAGCTGCCAGGCCCAAAATTTATTCCATCTTGTCAGTGTGTCTGTAGCAGAGCCGAACTATGCTAGGACGGGGTCAGGCACATGATGCGCTCATGTTTTTTGTGAGGTTGCCTCCTCCCTTGCCCTCCTGCACAGCATGCCCTCCTGGCGCAACACATCAACATTCAACTCCGAATGAAAAGTAAAAAAAATTAAACTCAGTGGCTGCACTTGTTGAAGGGAAGCATTTCACAATAGAGCTTGAAATTTATCTCAAATGGTATAGCAATAGCAATAGCAATAGCAGTTTCATTATATACTGATTCATAGGGCTTTCAGCCCTCTCTAAGCGGTTTACAGAGAGTCAGCATATCGCCCCCAACAATCTGGGTCCTCATTTTACCCACCTCGGAAGGATGGAAGGCTGAGTCAACCTTGAGCCTGATGAGATTTGAACAGCCGAACTGCAGAACTGCAGTCAGCTGAAGTAGCCTGCAGTGCTGCACTCTAACCACTGCACCACCTCGGCTCTGTATAGATAGGATAGCACCTGCTTGAGCAAGGGGCTGGACTACAGCAGCGGTCACCAACTGGTGGTCCGTGGACCACTGGTGGACCGTGAGAAAATTCTGGTGGTCCGCAGAAAAATTATCTGCATTTTTTATATTGCTAAATACTAAAAAATCTGTACTAAATCGGAGCTCTTCAAACTACGGCCCCTGGGATGGATATGTGCAATGAACTTTTGTGTTGCTGCAGAGAGTCTCCCCCTTTGGGGTCTTTTTGTGGGGGTCAGAGGGGGACAAAAATTCCCACTTGGGGTCTGCTTCGGCCTCCTGCTGGGGGGCTTTGGGCAAAGGCTGGAGGGAAGCCGGAGGGTCTCATTCCAGTGGGACTGCATCATGGCCTGGAACTGGCTGACCATCTCAGCACGCTGAGCCTCCAGGCGCTAGAACCTGGCCTTGCACTCCCGCAGATCTTCCCTCTGCTTGGAAAGCCTATGCTCCTAGTCCTCAGTGAGGTGCTTCTGCTGAGCCTCCTTCTCGGCCAGATCCAATTTGAACTGAGCTGTTTTGCCAACTCTTTCTCCTGGTGGCTGCTTAACTCCAGCAACTGATTCCTGTTGGGGCCCTAAGGAGCCCGGGCGGGCAGTGAGGAGGGGCTGGGAGGGGAGGGACGAGGAGAGGCTGGCAACACGCTCCTTGATGTGAGTGACATCAAGTTGGCCATGCCCACTCAGTCACATGACCACCAAGCCACGCCCACCAGCCGATCATAAGACAGGTCATATTAGTAGTCCGCGGGATTTAAAATTATGAATTTAGTGGTCCCTGAGGTCCGGAAAGCTGGTGACCCCCTAGACTAGAAGACCTCCAAGTTCCCTTCAAACTCTCGCATTCTATTCTTTAAATGAGGGCTTGATTCACTGCTGAGTTAATGGCCCATTTCCCATAATGTCGTGAGTCATAAATTGTCCAATCTTACTTTCAGCACTTGGTGTACGGAATCATCCCGTGTGCTTCCTATGTGTCAGCCTGAGATCTAAAAGACTTCATAACCCTAAGGGGGGTGGGTGGGGGAGGGAAACTAAATTACATCATAAAAGACACAGCTATTTCCAAAGCAGGCCTTCCTCAAGCTTAGCAACTATAAAATGTGTGGACTTCCAAGTCCCAGAATTCCCCAATCATCATCCACCTTAAACAATGCTATTTGGGGGATTCTAGGAGTGGACATCCCTTCCTCTTTGAAGCAGGCCGGTTGGGGAGATCTGGGTGTTGAAGTCCACTCATCTTCAAGCAGGCTGGGAATTCTGGGAGTTGAAGTCCATCCACCTTATAGCAGGCTGGGAATTCTGGGAATTGAAGCCCACCCATCTTAAAATCTTTGCTAATACAGCTCACCTGCCTGGAACCCACACTGTATATCAGACATTAACACAATTGAGGGAGTCCAGAGATATTTCACGAGAAGAGAAATGAGAGCCGAGGTGGCGCAGTGGTTAAATGCAGCACTGCAGGCTACTTCAGCTGACTGCAGTTCTGCAGTTCGGCTGTTCAAATCTCACCGGCTCAGGGTTGACTCAGCCTTCCATCCTTCCGAGGTGGGTAAAATGAGGACCCGGATTGTTGTTGGGGGCAATATGCTGACTCTGTAAACCACTTAGAGAGGGCTGGAAGCCCTATGAAGCGGTATATGTCTGCTATTGCTATTGCTAAGAGTCCTCTGCTCCTCTGCTTGCAACATAATCCCTTATGCCACCAGGCTCAAAATTTTGGGCTTAGACAACTTAGAACTACGCTACCTTCAGTCTGACCTAAGCATAATACATAAAATTATCTACTACAATGTTCTACCTGTCAATCATTACTTCAGCTTCAACCACAACAACACACAAGCACACAATAGATACAAACTCAAGGTAAACTGCTCCAAACTCAATTGTAGAAAATATGACTTCAGCCACAGAGTGGTCAATGCCTGGAATGCTCTACCTGACTCTGTGGTTTCTTCCCCAAACCCCCAAAACTTTAACCTCAGACTGTCTACTGCTGACCTCACCCCATTCCTGTCCATAAATGGGGGGGGGCATGCGTAAGTGAACCAACATGCTCTGTTCTACTGTCCCCATTTATTCGCATCCGTTTCCTGTATTCATAATCATGTTTATATCCATTAGCTTACACGTGCTTGACAAAAATAAAATAAAATCAAAATAAGTAAATGAAAGTGGTCCAGATTGAGGAAACACTGCATTAGGTCATGGAGAAGGCAGCCCTTCCTCACCTCTGTCCGAGGCACCTTCTCTACATCTGCCTTGTCATTCAACAAAGCACATTTGTGCATTGTTCCCGTGAAGCCCTATTGCATCCTGAACACGGAGGGCCAGTCAGACGATTGACGTTCTTGCTGTGGTTGATGCAGCTTCCTCCACATCGGTGTGCCAGGTAAGTGCAGATGACATGTCGCTTATTAGGTGGCGATTGTTGGTAATCGTTGTTAACACGAGTGGCAATTAGTTCACGCAATAGAAGGGTGGTGTGAACTAATTGCCACTCGGGGTTAGAAATGAAGAAGGAAAAGACAGGCAAGGAGAAATAGAAGATGTAAGAGAGGGAGGGGGAAGAGGGGGGAGAGAAGGAGGAGGAGGAGGAGGAGCAGGGGAAGGAAAGGGAGAAGGAGGAGGAGAAGAGGAGGAGGAGGGGGGAAAGTAGGACGGGGAGAAGAAGAAGCGGGGGAAGAAGATGGAGGAGGAGGAGAAAAAGGAGGGGGAGCAGAGGGAGGATGAGGAGAAGGATGATGACTGTGGGGTCCTTGGTGCTCTCTTGGTGATGTGTCATGGCATGATGATGTTCCCCAACTATGTAACATCATCAGGACTAGAAGGGAGAGGGGTTTGGGAGGAGGAAGAGGAAGAAGAGGAGGGGGAGGGAGGGAGGGAGGAAGGGAGGGAAGAGTTGAAAGAGAAGGAGAAGCAGGGAAAGAAGGAAGGGGAAGAGGAGGAGGAGGAAGAGGAGGAAAAAGAAGAGGAGGAGGGGGAGGAGGAGAAGAATAGCAATAGCAATAGCAGTTAGACTTATATACCGCTTCATAGGGCTTTCAGCCCTCTCTAAGCGGTTTACAGAGTCAGCATATTGCCCCCCAACAATCCGGGTCCTCATTTCACCCACCTCTGAAGGACGGAAGGCTGAGTCAACCTTGAGCCGGTGAGATTAAAACCGCTGAACTGCAGATAACAGTCAGCTGAAGTGGCCTGCAGTACTGCACCCTAACCAGGCACCACCTCGGCTCCTAGCTGACTGCCGGCTGACTGCAATTTGGCAGTTCAAATCTCACCAGGCTCAAGGTTGACTCAGCCTTCCGTCCTTCCGAGGTGGGTCAAATGAGGACCCAGATAGTTGGGGGCAAGAGGCTGACTCTGTAAACCCCTTGGAGAAGGCTGTAAAAGCACTGTGAAAGGGTATATAAATCTGAGTGTGATTGCTATCTTACTTCCTCCCTCCCTCCCTATTAGAATGCAGCATTGCAGGCTAATTCTGCCAATTGCCAGGAGTTTGATTCTGACCGGCTCCAGGTTGACTCAGCCTTCCATCCTTCCAAGGTGGGTCAAATGAGGACCCAGACTGTTGTGGGGCAAGAGGCTGACTCTGTAAACCCACCTCGGGAGGATGGAAGGCTGAGTCAACCATGAGCCGGTGAGATTTGAACAGCCGAACTGCAGAACTGCAGTCAGCTGAAGTAGCCTGCAGTGCTGCACTCTAACCACTGCGCCACCTCGGCTCTTGTAAGAAGTAGAAGAAAAAGAAGTAGTAGAAGAGGAAGAAGAAGAGGAGGAGAAGGAGGAAGAGGAGGAAAAAGAAGAGGAGGAGGAGAGGGGAGGAGGAGGAGGAAGTAGAAGAGGAAGAAGAGGAGGAGGAGGAAGAGGAAGAGGAGGAAGAGGAGGAAAGAGAAGAAGAGGAGAAGGAGGGGAGGAGGAGGAGGAAAAAGAAGTAGAAGAGGAAGAAGAAGAGGAGGAGGAGCAGGAGGAGGAGGAGGAGGAAGAGGAGGTTGGACTAGATCAGTGTTTCTCAACCTTGGCAACTTGAAGATGTCCGGACTTCAACTCCCAGAATTCCCCAGCCAGCAAAAGCTGGCTGGGGAATTCTGGGAGTTGAAGTCCGGACATCTTCAAGTTGCCAAGGTTGAGAAACACTGGACTAGATGTCATTCAAGCCCCTTCTAACTCTGTTATTCTGAGAAGGAGAAGGAGACAGACAAGGGGGAGAAGGAGGACAAGAACGAGAAGTTAGATAAGGTGGAAAAGAAGAACATAGAAGAGAACGAGGTGGAAAGGAGGGAGTTTAATTTCCAACTTTTTTCAGAACAATAAAATAACAGTAAGGTTCAGTCCCAAACATTCTTTTTCAAGGGGAAAAAAAACGGGACTTTCTTTCTTTTGAAGACGTTTCACTTTTCGTCCAAGAAGCTTCATCAGTTTGGAGTCAAAGGTGAATCAGGTAGAATTGGAAGAAGCTTCTCGAATGAGAAGCAAAACTTCTTCAAAGAAAAGCCAAAAAAAGTCCATTTCCCTCTTTTAAAAAAGCACCTTTGGGACAACAACCATGATCTGGATGGCTGAGAACCTCCATAGATATTTAGTAAAGTACAGATTGTTCTCAGTTTACGGCTGCCGTTAGGATCACAAATTTCCATTGCTAAGCAAGGCAGCCGCGAAGTGAGCTGCGCCTAGTTTTACGACTTTTCTTGCCCCGGCTGTTAAGTGAGTCACTGCAGCTGTTGAGTGAATCGTGTGGCCGTTGTGTGAGCCCAGCTTCCACCCACTGAATCTGCTACCTGCCCGGGAAGGTTTGCAAATGGCAATCACAAAACTCCGGGATGCTGCAACTGTCACAAGTACATGCCAGTTGCCAAGCTTTTGAATTTGGATCACGTGACCTCTTCAGGGACGCTGCAATGGTGCTAAAGCGTGAATAACAGCTGTGAGTCACTCTTTTTCCCCCAGCTGAATGGTCACTGAATGGTCACGGTTGTAAGTCGAAGGACTTCATTGTGTTCAAGATCTCTCCGGCGTTTTTGTTAGAAATGATTCTGTGGCTCTCTTGATGATCGAGTGGTCCCTTTTGGCAGGAGGAAGGAAGAAGGCGAAAAGTCCCTCGTTAGTATGGCAGAGGAGGGGGGAATACGAATTACTTCCTTTGGTAAATGAAATTAAAATAAAATTGGGAGCTGCTGTTGTTGTTGTTTTTTCTTGTACGCCTCTGAAATCAGACAATCCGTTACAGATGCTTGCACACAGCGACATTGATTGCCTGGTTATCATAGCTGCTCCTAAGATACACACACAGACACACACAGACACACACACCAGCCACCTGATCCACACAGGCAAAATTTTACTCCCTTTGGCTCATGGAGGATTCTGCACAGACCGAGTAATCAAGGGTTGTTTCCAGAAAAAAAACTACCACTGGGAAGAGACCTTGGACAAAGAACCGATAAGTAGTTAGGTTTTGGGGTTTTTCTTTTTTAAATTAAGGTTTAGATCATTTTATAAGGGAAAGAAGCTTCCTTCTGTACTGATAGTCTTCGGCTTACGACGGGGAGCTGTTCAAAGTTATGATGGACGCCCAAATGATAGTGACAACCGGGAAGGAAGGAAGGAAGGAAGGAAGGAAGGAAGGAAGGGGAGGGGAGGGAAGGGAAGGAGGAGGGCAGGAGGGAGGAAAAGAGGAAACGAAGGGAGGAGGAAAGGACAATGGGAGCAAGGGAGAGAGGGAGGCAAGGCAGAGGAAGGCAGAAAGGCAGGCAGGCAGAGGGAGAGAGGGGGGAGGGAGTGGGGAGGGTAGGGACGGAGGGAGGAGGGCAGGAGGGAGGAGAAGAGGAAATGAAGGGAGGAAGGGAGGAAAGGACAAAGGGAGCAAGGGAGAGAGGGAGGGCAGAGGAAGGCAGAAAGGCAGGCAGGCAGAGGGAGAGAGGGGGGAGGGAGTGGGGAGGGGAGAGGGAGGGAGGAGGGCAGGAGGGAGGAAAAGAGGAAATGAAGGGAGGGAGGGAGGGAGGGAGGAAAGGACAAAGGGAGCAAGGGAGAGAGGGAGGGCAGAGGAAGGCAGGCATAGGGAGAGGGGGGGAGGTAGTAGGGAGGGGAGGGAGGGGAGGGAGGAGGGCAGGAGGGAGGAGAAGAGGAAATGAAGGGAGGGAGGGAGCGGGGAAGAAGAAAAGAAAGAATGGGGGAAATAAGGAATGCAGGGAAGGATACGGGGAGCAAGGGAAGGAGGGAGAGAAGCAGAGGGAGGGAGGAAGTAAGACAGGCAGAGGAAAGGAAGGAAGGAAGGAAGGATCAGGAGGATGGCAGGAGAGAGGGAAAAAGAAAATGAGGGAAGGGAGGGAGGGAGGGAAAGGAGGGAAGTAATCTTCCTGCAAATATTATATACAGGATACATTTATAAATCACCTTTTATAAGTTAGAAGGCCGAACCTTTAATGGAAGCCTTATAGGTATAATCCCCTTAATGGTGGCCATTGATTCAAAATACTTCAGACAATGCAGAGGGCACTTCCTGTCATTCTCTTTCTTTCGGAGGCCATTCATTCCCTTCCTAAAACTGCAATCTCGTCTTCCGGGGGGGGGGGGGCAGTAGAAAGCCCTTGAACATTGCTCTGCTTCCCTTGAGTTTAATGACATAAAAGGCCACTTCTCTGCGTTTCCAGGGATGCGAGCTAGGTCAAAAACCCAGCGCGGTCCTGGGCCACATTAACCGAGGGAGAGAATCATGTGAAGTGTTAGTGCAACTTTCTAATGGCCACTCTGGGAATAATTGCATCCGTTTTTGGTTGCCACGAGACTCCCGTGCAGAGAAGAGCAACGAAGACGATAAGGGGAACTGGAAGCTAAAAAGTATGAAGAACGGTTGCAGGAACTGGGGATGTCTAGTTTATTTTTATTTTTAAAGGACTAGAGCAGAGGTGGGTTCCTACCAGTTCGCACCTATTCGGTAGAACCGGTTCATCAAATCTACTGAACCGGTTAGAAGAGGTTCCACCAGTGGACCTGGAAAGCAGGCCACACCTACAGAAGAGGTCCCAAAATTTTTTGAAACCCACCACTGGCACACACAAACACACACACACACACACACACACTCTCACACACACAGAGAGACTCACACAGAGGGAGAAAGAGAAAGAAAGGAAGAAAGAAATAAAGAAAAAAGAAAGAAAAAGTGAGAGAGAGATGAAAGAAAAAAAGGAAAAAGGGACAGACAAAAGGAAGGAAGGAAGGAAAGAGAAAGAAAGAAAGAGAGAGAGAGAGAGAGAACACATGGCCGGCAAGCCACTCCCACCAGGTCACATGGCCGGCAAGCCACTCCCACAAAGGAGGCCACACCCACAGAGTAGGTTCGAAATTTTTTTGAAACCCACCACTGGACTAGAGGCAACATGATAGCATCTTCCAGTATTTGAGGGGCTGCCAGAAAGAAGAGGGGGGGCGCGGTCTGCCTCTTCTCCAAAGCCCCTGACGGCGGCAGGACAAGAAGCAACGGATGGAAACTAATCAAGGAGAGAAGCAACCTAAAACTAAGGAGAAACTTCCTGACCATCAGGACAATTAATCCGTGGAACGGAAGTTGCCTCCAGAAGTTGGCGGCTGCTCCCCCATCACTGGAGGTTTTCAAGAAGTGGTTGGACAGCCATTTGTCTGGATAAGTTGTCCTGCTTGAGCAGGGGGTTGGACTAGAAGACCTCCAAGGTCCCTTCCAGCTCTGTTACTCTACTCTGTCACCAAACTGAGTTAGATGGAGAAAAACATGGTTTTACACTTAGGCAGGAAAAAAAACCAAAGGTGCAGGTACAGTGATAGGACAGTGGTGGCCCATCACCTATCACCTTTTCTGGACCGAGTGGCCAAAGCGTGTGTGCACAACCTTCAAAATGCAATGTACGCACAGCCCACACAACTGCACCCCGCCCCCGTGCATGCGCGCACACCCACCACAAGCACCCCCCCTGCATGCGCTCACAGAGCCCCTGCAAGCACCTGTCCTCCTGTGTATGTGTGGAAGAGACCCGAACTCCAGCTTGTGTGCATGCGTGTGTTGAAAGAAATGTCCTTCTGGGTTCAGCTCCAAGTGGGGAAGAAGACACTGGAGACATGGAGGCTGCTTGGAAAGATGGTTTATTGTTGGACAGGGCCGCATGGCTTGAGCCCTGACCAGAAAAGGGGATCACATGTTTCAATGTTGATGGAGAAGAAGAGAAGAAGGGCTGAGGGAGGGGCTGGCTAGGCTTTTTATACCCTGTTCAGTCCCACTTCTCTGTTTCCTGTTCCTGTGTAAGAAATGTATTCTGACTGGTTGTCAGACTCCCATGGTGCCATGCAGGGGGCTACTCTCTAGGCTGTGATGAGTTCTCAGTTGCCTTGTGGTCAGTTGAGTAATATCCCTTCCCCCTACAGCTGCACTTTATTATGTAAAGTGGGCTGGCCTGGCCATCCTAATGGCCCATTAGCTGGGGATGGGCAGAAAGCAATAGGCAACTATTCTGTCTTTTGAAACATGTTTCTTCCTTTTCACATCCAGAGAAATATTCTGCCTTTTCAATATTTCCTAGGATATTTCATTTTTTCTAGGAGAGGGCTGGATGATAACTTCCCACACGTGGCAGATCTGAACTGGGGCGACAGCTCACATGGCATCATATAGGTGGCCCCTGTTTTTCTACTTGCATTTTTTTTTTTTACGTGCTTTCGAACTGCTAGGTTGGCACAAGAAGCTGGGACAAGTCACGGGGAGCTCCCTCCGTCACGCGGCGCTGGGGATTCGAACCGCCGAACTGCCGGCCTTTCTGATCGACAAGCTCTCAGCATCTTAGCCACTGAGGCATCACGTCCTTATTTCTTTTGTAAATTGGGCTGCCTGGATGTGAAATTTTGGCAAGCTGCAATTGATCGCAACCGTATCGAAACTGGGAGCGATTTCTCAATTTTCGAAGATCACAGCTACTCTTTTCAAGAAAAGACCATTAAAAAAAATATAATAGATAGCCTGATCAAAGCTTAAGAAATCCATTCTTGGCAACCCCATCACAAAACCAGGAAGGATAACAATCTCTTCCTTCTGATGTTTGATTCTGTGTAGCTTTCTTTTTTTCTTCCCAGGGACGTCTCAAAAATAAATAGACAGAAAGCTTCATTTCCCACCCCAGCCCCCTCCAGCTTTGGGCTTGCAATCAAGAAAATTAGAGTCTGCTGTTGTTACTATAGTAATCTACACAACAGGCATAAAATAAAATAGAAAAACCTTGCATTGCTGTCCCCCGACACAAAATCAAATACAATTTTACATAATTTGAGCCACTCAAGTTCTTTTGTTCCTCGGGGCTTTGAAATTCAAGGCTCTTCCAAGGAAAATAGGTGGGTTTTCTTGGCACTGTTTTTTCTCTCTCTCTTTACCTTCCTGGATGTTTCTTTGTTTTTAAAAATACAAAAAAAAAAAAGGGTTGCGGATAGTGATACAGGTGGTCCTTGACTCATGGCCGTAATATTTTTGTTGCTAAGTGAAACGAGGGTGAAGGTGAATGTTGCCCCGTTTTTGCAACTTTTTGTGCTATAGCCAATTACAGTAAGGTAAAGGTAAAGTGTTAGCATTTGTGCTAGTCGTTCCTGACTCTAGGGGGCGGTGCTCATCTCCGTTTCAAAGCCGAAGAGCCAGCGCTGTCCGAAGACGTCTCCGTGGTCATGTGGCTGGCATGACTTAACACTGAATGCGCATGGAACGCTGTTTCCTTCCCACCAAAGGTGGTTCCTATTTTTCTACTTGCATTTTTACATGCAGAAAAGTCAGAAGTTCTGCAGTTCGAATCCCTAGCGCTGCGTAACGGAGGGAGCTCCCGTGACTTGTCCCAGGTTCTGCCAACCTAGCAGTTTGAAAGCAAGTAAAAAATGCAAGTAGACAAATAGGAACCACCCTTGGTGGGAAAGGAACAGCGTTCCGTGCGCCTTCGGTGTTTAGTCATGCCAGCCACATGACCAGGGAGACGTCTTCAGAAAGCACTGGCTCTTTGGCTTTGAAACAGAGATGAGCAGCGCCCCCTAGAGTCAGGAACAACTAGCACCTATGTGCGAGGGGAAACTTTGTCTTATTTATGACCGTTGCATTGTCCTGGGGTCAAATGATCATCATTTGCAACCTCCGACAAGCAAAGACAAGGGGAGAAAGTCAGATCCGTTTAACAAGTGCACGGTTCACTTAACAACTGCAGTGCTTCGCTTAAAAACCCTGGCCAAAAAAAAAATAGTCGCAAAATGAAGCGCAACTGCCAATTGCCTGGCTTAGCAATGGGAATTTTTGGCTCCGTTGTCGTGGAGAGTTGAGCATTTCCCGTATTCTCAGAATTGGGCAGGCATGAAAGAAAAGCTAGGACAAATTATAGTTAGGAAATTAGAGGGAGAGAGGAAGAGCGGGGGGGGGGGGGGGGACTGAATGGCTAAGCTTGTTGAGGCTAAGAGCCCGTAATGTACTGTACTCTTTTCCTCCATCCAGGAGACAAAAAATAAGAACTCTCTGATCACCACAGATGGGAGTCGGAAGGAGAAAGAAGAACTGAGAGAGGAAGGAAGTGGGGGCAACTGGCCAGGGCAGGAGTCTCCCAACTTGGCAACTTTAAGACTGGTGGACTTCAACTCCCACAACTCCCCAGCAGTGGTTATGGGAAGATTGAAGGAGAAACCCCTTTGTGAATGTCAACATAATAGTCAACATCAATTCGATTAATCCATCAATGAAAACACCCACCTCACTGAATTCCATAATACGGGGACAGATAGATGAATGGATGGATGAATGGGTGGTGATGGAGGAGGAGGAAGAAGGAGGAAGAGAAGAAAGGTTAAAGGAGGAAAAGGAGGAGGAAGAGAAGGAGGAGGTGAAGAGGGAGGGGGGAGGAGGAAGACAAAGGAGGGGGGAAGAGAAGGGGAGGGGGAGGAGGGAAAGGAGGAGGAAGAAGAGGAAGAAAGATTAAAGGAGGAAAAGGAGGAGGAAGAGAAGAAAGACCAAAGGAAAAGGAGGAGGAAGAGAAGGAGGAGGTGAAGAGGGAGGGGGGAGGAGGAAGAGAAAGGAGGGGGAAGAGAAGGGGGAGGGAAAGGAGGAGGAAGAAGAAGAGGAAGAGAAGAAAGAGAAGGAGTGGGGGAGGAGGGAAGGAGAAGGAAGAAGAGAAGGAATAGAAGAAAGAGTAAAGGAGGAGGAGGAGGAGGAAGAAGAAGAAAGAGGAGGAGGAGTGGAGGAGGAGGGAGAAGAGAGGGAGGAGGAGAGAGGAGGAGGAAGAAGTAGTGATGGATCCCCCAGGATAGGGAAGTCCACAATTCTTAAAACTACCAAATTTGGGAGTCTCCACTGGTAGGTTATCAATCTAACGTAATGTTTTTGAAAGTTAGCCTTTGGGAGATGGGTGGACTTCAACTCCCAGAATTCCACAGACAGCCTCATTGCTTAAAGGGGGCGGAAACAACACCCCAGATTTTAATGAGGTTGTTTGGCCCATGATTGGTTTTCATGTTGGAAGCAGTCCTTGACTTACGACCACGATTGGCAGCCGAATCTCCCTTGCTAAGCAAGGTCATTCTTGAATGAGCCATGCCTGGTTTTACAATCTCATCAAACTTTTAAGTCGCTGCCGTTCTTAAGTGAATCACGTGGTCATTAAGCGAATCCGGCTTCTCCCATTGACTTTGTTTATTGGAAGCTGGCTGGCAAGGTGGCAAATAGCAATCCCATGACCCCGGGATGCTGCCACCGTCATAAATATGAGTCAGTTGCCAAGCATCCAAATTTTGATCCCGCGATCATGGAGAATGCTGTCAATCGGTTGTAAGTGTGAGGAATGATTGTTAACCCCCTTTTTCTACAGTGCGGTTGTAACCTGGAATGGCCGCGGAATGAATGGCTGTAAGTCGGGGACTGCCTGTGCTTCGTTTCTGCTGTCCCAGCTTGTTATTGTTTAAAATTAGAACAAAGGCTTGGAGGAGGCCACAGTGAGAAAACCCTGCAGAGTCATATATTTCTCCCCAAAAAACAAATAAATGAAAATCTTCCAACACGCCGGACGATTCTCTGCAATTAATCAATGCTTTTTTAGCAAAATCCAGACATCTGTGATATTTTTAAACTGTACCCAGATATAGCCACCGCTAGTTCTCTTTCGCTCTGCTGTGGCATATGGAGGCCGCCACCAAGCCACATAGTGTCTCCAGAATTGGCATTTAAGCAAAAAAAAACCCCCAAAACCGTGGTCTGTGGCTCGCTGGTTCTGCTGTTTAAGATTATAAATATTGTGGCTTTTTGGGGGGTGGGTGGGCGTGTTTTGAAGCCTTGGCTGAAGAGACCCTGAATTTGACTTGAAAAATCTCTCTCGCTAAACTCTGGATTGGGCCCAAGCGTATTAGGCGGCCCCAGGTTTTCTGAAGGGGCACCGCAAGTGAAAGAAGCTGGTGGCTTTTACTCGTGGTAGCACTGAAGAGGTTACCTACATGGGTCATGAAATGTTCTGCAAGAAAACCAGCAAGTTCAGAGGGAGGATCACTCAGTCCTCCTCCTCCTCCTCCTCCTCTTTCTTCTCCTCCTCTCCTCCTCTCCTCCTCCTTTTCTTCTCCTCCTCCTCCACTTCTCCTCCTCCTCTTCTTTTTCTCCTCTTCTAAACCTCTTCCTCATCCTCTTCTTCTTTTTCTCCTCCTCTTCTTTTTCTTCTTCTTCCTCCTCCTCTTCTTCTCCTCCTCCTCCTCCTCTTCTTCTTTTTCTCCTCTTCTAAATTCTTCCTCCTCCTTTTCTTCTTTTTCTCCTCCTCTCCTCCTCTTTCTTCTCCTCTCCTCCTCCTCCTTTTCTTCTTCTCCTCCTCCTTTTCTCCTCTTCTTTTTCTCCTCTTCTAAACCTCTTCCTCATCCTCTTCTTTTCTCCTCCTCTTCTTTTTCTTCTTCTTCCTCCTCCTCTTCTTCTACTCCTCCTCTTCTTCTTTTTCTCCTCTTCTAAACTTCTTCCTCCTCCTTTTCTTCTTTTTCTCCTCTTCTCCTCCTCTTCTTTTTCTTCCTCCTTTTTCTTCCTCCTCCTCTTCTTCTACACCTCTTCCTCCTCATCTTCTTTTTTCTTCCTCCTCTCCTCCTCCTCTTCTTTTTCTTCCTCCTCCTCTCCTCCTCCTATTCTTCACCTCTTCCTCCTCCTCTTCTTTTTCTTCCTCGTCCTCGTCCTCCTCCTCTTCACCTCTTCCTCCTCCTCTTCACCTCTTCCTCCTCCTCCTCCTTTTCTTCCTCTCCTCTTCTTTTCCTCCTCCTCCTCCTTCCCACAACACACTCCTTTCTAGCCTTGATTCTGTTACCTAGTTGGGTCATGAAACATTTGCAAGAAATCGCCAAGCTCAAAGAGCCTGAGGGACCTCACAGTTTCTCTCTCCTTTTCTTCTTCTTTCTCCTCCTCCTCCTCCTCTCCACAAACCCCACTCCCTTCTAGCATTGATGATTTTCCTGAAATGTCTGCAAGAAAACAGCCAAGCGCAAGAGAGCATGAAGGACACCTACAGTTCTCCTTCCTTTCTATCACCTTCACCGATGGTGTAAAGAACGACAAAACGAATAGAAGTCTGGGAGAACATCAGTAGCTTGGAATAGAACTGCAGGAGATCAAAATTCAAATGCCTGGTATTGATTCATACTTACGATTGGTTGTAGTGTCCTGGGATGGTGTCTTCCCCTTTTGCGTCCTTCTGAGAAGCAAAGTCAATGAGAAGAGCCAGATTTGCTGAACAACTGCACGGTTCACTTAACAACCACAGTGGTTAACCACTGTGGTCATTAAGTGAATCGTGCAGTTGTTTACTTAGCCACTGTGGCAAAGAAAGGCGTTAAAAATGGGCACAAGTTATTTTGGACTCAATTTTGGTCGTAAGTCAAGAACTACCTGTATATGACAGCCCATCTCAAACAATATCTCTGGCCAGCTCACAAGCAATAAAAGCCCCCAGGGTTCCTTCCTTTGATTTGGATTCCCCACCCTGGAGGAGCGGGTTGGACTAGATGACCTAAAAGGTCCCTTCCAACTCGAGGATTCTATGCCATTTTGCTGGGCCTGTCCAGCATTCAGCAAAAGCCAAGGTGGTGCCCAGAACAGATTTCCTTGGAATGCAAAGCACAGCTCATATTTTTCTGCTGACATTTAAAATCAATTCTTCCTTTCGGTTTAGAAGGTGGGGTTTTTTTAAAAAAAAAATTGTTCTTTTTTGCCCAGCTATTTAAGGCATGGGGTGTACATCATTGCTTGCTGAGAATTAAGTACATAACAAACATTGATCAGAAGCAGACAGGCAGAAACACAGAGAATGGCAGGTTTGAAACATTTATTAGAATCATTATTTAGTGTGCGGAGACACAGAAGGAAATTTTTTTTCAAGGAAAGGCACCGAAGCTTCTGGCATTCCTGCTCAGGGGAATAACAAGGCTTCCTTTATTTATGCATTTCGATAACAAGAACCGTTTGCAGCTCATCTTTAATCACATAATGTGCCTATAAAATGGCTGACCATTGCAAGTTTAAGGACGATCCGAAGAGCAGGAGGAGGGGAGGGGGTAGGAGGAGGAGAAGGTAGTATGTGAAGACTGCTATCACGTCACCTCTTACACCTCCTTTTCACCAAACTAGACCTTCCCAGTTCCTGCAACCGTTCTTCGTATGTTTTAATCCCCAGTCCCCTAATCCTCTTTGTTGCTCTTCTCTGCACTCTTTCCAGAGTCTCCACATCTTTTCTACATCGTGGCCACCAAAACTGGATGCCGCATTCCAAGTGTGCTCTTATGAAGCAGTGCTAACATTTACGTAATCTTGATTCTATATTGTGCAGGCTAGTATTGCATTGTTTTTTTCACGGCCAGTAAAAAAATAAAAATTTGCAAAGGAGCAGAGCGGGTCTCCGTAGAAGGAATTTCATGAAGAGGTGAAATTAGCTGGTGGTGTGTGTGTTTGTGTGTGTGTGTGTGTGTGTGTGTGTGTGGAGGTTGTTTGGGTTAGGAGCCCTGCTTCATTTTGACTGCAAGAGATCCCAGGAGATCATGGCAGTAAGAGAGAATCTGGCTGGCCGGTCTCCAAACTGAAAGAAGGCAAGCAAAATTATCAGCCATAAATTCAGCGTCCGACTTAGGCTGGGGAAAAAGACCGGCGAGCATGTCAGATCATGTCCCCCTGGAAAGTAGGTGACTCAATCTATATTACTGCTGCGGGGGGGGGGGGGGGGGGTGTTGGTTTTTTTTGCACAGATGGAAACTTTCTACCCGTTTTCCAACAATGCAAGCATTTTGCCAAAGATGTTTGTTTGGGCAAGGGAACAGAAAGATTCATCAGGAATGACCAGGTTCAAACTATCTGTTGTGGCCTGCCAGGTGGAACTAGCAGCAGAGTCAGACAGTGAGGAGATGGTGGTGGGAGGAGCATGGGCCAGTCCTGAAGGCCAGGGAAAGTTTGGGCGAGGGCAGAGACAGGGCCGAGGCCATCTGGCAGCGGATCAGCTGCCTTCGGAGTCAGATATCAGTGAGGCAGAGGAACAGCTGGAGCCTGTTCCCAGTGTGCGCATGCGCAGAGCTACCAGAAGAAAAGAACAACCCAGAAATCAGGATAAAGTCACAGGTGGAAGGTGATTAGCCCCTCCCAGAGGAAATAAAAGAGGAGCGAAAGGGGAGGGGGCTCTTGCAGGAAACAATTTGTGCATTCGTTCGTTCGATTCGATTCAGGAGTGTGAAGATCTGTCCGTGAATCTCAGAGACTCTGTGCCAAAGTCTTACCTGCACAGCGCCTCGTTTGGGAAATATTGACATGGCTGCTTTCCAAGACAGATAAGGTCTGTAGTCATAATTACTCCTTTGAAAGGCTGCTCACCAGGTCTTTGCTGAATGTGAATGAGAGGAATTCACATTCGTTTGCCAAAAAGGGGTTTTGTCGGGACTCTGCCTCATGCTTTTTGGGGAAGCCTAGCTCAGAACATTATCCTACTTTAGACACATTATACAAAGACACAACTTTTTGAAGGCGGCTGTGATACTTTACCTCCAGTCCCCTAATCCTCTTCATTGCTCTTCTCTTCACTCTTTCTAGAGTCTCAACATCTTTTTTTACTTCGTGCCCACCAAAACTGGACTCAGAATTCTAAGTATTTCATCTACATACAACCCCATGCAGTGGGGCATTTCCCCCCCGCCCCCCAGGGCTCTGTCTTAAGTTCAGTATTCTTCAATATCTTCATCAATGATTTAGGGATACAAGGGTAACTCATCAATTTTGCAGATAACACCAAGCTGGTAGGAATTGCCAACACCCTAGAAGATGGGCTCAAGATCCAGGTGGATCTCAACAGATTTGAACCCTCGGCCCTAGCCAACAAATTGCAATTCAGTGATGAGAAAAGTATGGCGCTGCATTTTAGGTGAGGAAAAACCAAACAGAGGAGGAGGTGGCTGGATGGAGTCACCGAAGCAGTCAGCATGAGCTTCAATGGGACTCCAGAGGATGGTAGGACTAGAAGACCTCCAAGGTCCCTTCCAACTCTATTCTATGATGAATTCCATGATGAAAAATTAAAAGATCTGCTTAAAGACACTGAGCTACAACTGCGACCTAAATCTATTTTGTGCCAGGATTTGCTAAGGACAATAAGAAAATCTGTTGCCATCATTTTCCATTGTTCATTAAAATAAAAAGAGACTCTAGAAAGAGTGCAGAGAAGAGCAACAAAGAGGATTAGGGGACTGGAGGCTAAAACATATGGAGAACGGTTGCAGGAACTGGGTATGTCTAGTTTAATAGAAAGAAGGACCAGGGGAGACAGGATAGCAGTCTTCCAACATCTCAGGGGTTGCCACAAAGAAGAGGGAGTCAAAACTATTCCCCAAGGCACCTGAGGGCAGGGCAAGAAGCAATGGGTGGAAACTAATCAAGGAGAGAAGCAATCTGGAACGAAAGAGAAATTTTCTAACAGAACAACTGATCAGTGGAACAACTTGCCTCCAGAGGTTGTGGCTGCTCCAATACTGGGAGGCTTTTAGAAAGACTTACCAAAGCAGATTATTTCTGTCACTTCCTGTGATCTTGGTGCTATCCCTCTGTCAGTGGTGAAGTTCAAATTTTTGTACTACCGGTTCTGTGAGCATGGCTTGGTGGGCATGAAAGGATATTGCAAAATCCCCCATTCCCTCCCCATTCTGGGGCCAGCCAGAGGTGGCATTTGCCGGTTCTCCGAACTACTCAAAATTTCTGCTACCGGTTCTCCAGAACCTGTCAGAACCGGCTGGATTTCACCCCTGCCTTCTGTTGATGCAGCCTGGGACTTCTTGGGCAGCTGTAGCCCACAGCTGGCACACGCTTAAATGGTGATCCACAAGGACACCTACGCCCCTCTCACAGATCCTATGACTGAGACAGAGTTTGCAAGATCCCGTGCCTCTAACCAACTTCAGTGCAGGTAGTCCTCAATTTATAACAGTTCGTTTAGTGACCAAAGCTGCAACGGCACTGAAAGAAGTGACTTAGAGCCAGTTTTCACACGACCGTGGTAACAGCATTTTCACGATGGAAATTTGGACAGGCGTGCATTTATGACGGTTGCGGTATCGCGAAGTCACATGATTTCCCCTTTTGCAACCTTCTGGCAAGTAAAAGTCAACGGGGCAGCCGAATTCGCCCAACAACCGTGAGACTAATGTTAACAACTATAGCAGTTAGACTTATATACCGCTTCATAGGGCTTTCAGCCCTCTCTAAGCAGTTTACAGAGTCAGCATATCGCCCCCGCAGTCTGGGTCCTCATTTCACCCACCTCAGAAGGATGGAAGGCTGAGTCAACCTTAAGCCGGTGAGATTTGAACCGCTGAACTGCAGCTAACAGTCAGCTGAAGTGGCTGCAGTACTGCACTCTAACCACTGCGCCACCTCGGCTCTTCCTCCTGCAACTGCAGTGATTCACTTAAGAACCGTGGCAAGAAAGGTCGTAAAACGGGGAAAAGCTCCCTTATTACCACTGTTCTCGCTTAGCCATGGAAATTTTAGGCTCAGTTGTGTTCGTAAGTTAAGGACCGCTTGTCAAAATAATTTGAGCCTTCGTTGGAAGTTGATATCCTGGGCTGGACTACCTGATGACCCTGGATGACAAGGTCACGTGATTACCCCCCCCTTTTTTTTTTAAAAAGGACCCCTTCTGAGCGGATACGCTTCAAGGCGCTAGTCGTCACTTATAAAGCCCTTCATGGTATTGGACCTGGGTACTTGAGAGACCGCCTGCTGCCAATTACCTCCAATAGACCCATTAGATTCCACAGATTAGGCCTCCTCCGAATTCCATCCGCCGGCCAGTGCCGACTGGCGACTATCCGGAGGAGAGCCTTCTCTGTGGCTGCTCCGACCCTCTGGAAGGAACTCCCCATGGAGATTCGCACCCTCACCACCCTCCAGGCCTTCCGCAAAGCCCTCAAAACCTGGCTGTTCCGACAGGCCTGGGGCTAAAGAGCTTCTGCCCCCCTCCTCGAATGGTATGGTTGTTGTGCTTTTTAAATTATGTATTGTTATGCTGTGGTTTTTAAATCTTTTGTCTGTATCCCCCTCCCCGGTTCGAGTTGTGAGCCACCCTGAGTCCCCTTCGGGGGGGGGGGAAAAGGGCGGCATATAAATTTAATAAACTGAACTGAACTGAACTGAGAAAGGAAGAAAGACACACAAGTAAATGGATGATAGATCATTGTTTCAGCTCTGAGCAATCTTAGGTTTTCTCTTGATTATAGACTCTGTGTAGTTCTCTACGGGGAGTAGCATTTGTGTGTGTGTGTCGTGTGTGTGTGTGTGAGAGAAAGAGAGAGGGGGGGGAGAGAGAGAGAGAGGGAGGGGGAGGAAGAAAGAGAGATGGACGCATTTTCTTTCCCCCTTTCTTTCTCTCTTGCTCTTCCTTAATGGTCCTTATTTCCCAGGTGGCAAGTCGTAAGTAGCTTTTAAGCACTGCTTAGGTTTTCATTTACCTGTCCACCCTCTAGAAGTCTGGGTGAGAAGCGAAGCGGAGGAAATTTTTTTTTTCAAAAAGGAGATTTTTTTTTTTTTAATAAAAGCGACTATTTTGGAACGCGAGTCATTTCCTCTCCCTGCCTGCCTGCCTCTTCGTTAATTTGATTTAATTTGTAGCTCGGAGACAGGGAGCTTTTTTTACCCACACACTTTCTCTCCCCCCCCCCCCTCCCCAACCTCCCTTGGCATTTCCTTTTGTAAAATAGTCCTCGGTTTATGACCGTAATAGAACGCAGAAGTCCAGTGGTGGGTTTAACGTATTCTTACCACCGGTTCGCCCCCCGTATGCAATAGCAATAGCAGTTAGACTTGTATACCGCTTCATAGGGCTTTCAGCCCTCTCTAAGCGGTTTACAGAGTCAGCATATCGCCCCCATAGTCTGGGTCCTCATTTTACCCACCTCGGAAGGATGGAAGGCTGAGTCAACCCTGAGCCAGTGAGATTTGAACTGCTGAACTGAAGATAACAGTCAGCTGAAGTGGCCTGCAGTACTGCACCCTAACCACTGCGCCACCTCGGCTCTATGGACCCGCCCTTTTGCGCATGAACTTTGCTTGTGCGCGCACCTTCTGTGCATGTGCCCGGCCTCAAAACCAGGGCTAAATAGGACTATATAGAGCCAGGATATATATGGGCAAACTCAACCATGATCTCCACTACTGATTTGCCCGAACCGGTTCGAACCGGCTGAATACCATCTCTGCAGAAGTTGCTTTCTTCCATTTCCAGCAAATCGTGGATTTTTTTTCTCTTCTTTCTTTTAAATTAAGGATGGAAAGAAAGGCTCAGAAAGAGGCTCCCTCCCCACCTGAGACGATCTGAATGACCGCAGCATCGCTTTGCTCCTCTGTAGAGACTTTGATTTAATTTTAATGTTTAAATTTTGGGGAGGGGGGGGTTCAGAAATTCTTTAAGCACTAAGAAGCTGCACTGTGTGCCACGCTCTCTGTTATTTTACTATGCTGTTTCATTAGTGGGGTAATTGGGGGGGGGGAATAGTAAGGAGCAGAACTGTAGAATGTGTTGTCAAAATAAAACATTCCTTTCTAGAAGCCCAAGGTTATCCTTCGTCTCCGCACCTCTGCACCTGACCGGAACTAGATGGGTGGAAATGCCAACGTGGCAGTGGAAGATTGGACCATGTGAAGGACTTGTGGGTGTGGGGGCAAGATCATGAACTTTCAACTGGGTGGGGAAAACCGGGAAGCTTTCAGATTCGGGTTTCCCACAGATGTACCAACATGTCTCCCTTATTAAATTGGAACTTTGAGGAAAACACTGCCTTGGACTCTGATTTAATTCTGGATGATATTTGGAATGCTGACACACTGTTTTTCTTCCTCTCTGTGAATTTTCCTGCCCTTGGATCCCATCACCAGGGTGTAATGCAGATAGTCCTCGATTTACGACCACAATCAAGCCCAGAGGTTCTTTGTCCAGTTGCTGGGTGGGCGTGACCTAGTAGGCCTCCTGCACCACGGCCGGGACGGGGGATATTTTGCCCTCCCCAGGATCCGGAGGCTTTGGAAATCCATCCAGTTTTCTAGAGGAGAATGGAAGCTTGGAATCTGGAAATAGCTTTCCAACCCCCATTGGTTGCATTATAAAATGAATCTGGCTTCCTTGGTGGCTCTGCTTGTCAGAAAGTCACATAAGGGGATCACATGTCCACAGGACCCTGCAACTGCCGTAAGTACATGCCAGTTGCCAAGTGTCTGAATTTTGATCATGTGACCAGCGGGATGGTGCAACACACATTTATGTGAAAAATGGTCACCTGTCACTTTTTCCAGCACTATTATAACGTCACTAAACCAAGAGTTGTAAGATGACCCTACATCAGCCGTGGTGGCACAGTGGTTAGAGTTCAGTTCTGCAGGCTACTTCTGCTGACTGCCAGCTGCCAGCAGTTCAGCAGATCAAAACTCACCAGGCCAGTAGTGGGATTCAAAAAAAATTTTTACTACTGTAAAATCCCCATTCCTCCTCACTCCAGGGGAAGGATACAGCAAAATCCCTTCCTCCTCACTTCAGGGGAAGGATACTGCAAAATCCCTATTCCCTCCTCAGTAGTGGGGAAGAATACTGTAAAATCCCCATTTCCTCCCCACTCCAGGGGAAGGATACTGCAAAATCCCCATTCCCTCCCCACTCCAGGAGACTGATACTGCAAAATCTCCATTCCCTCCCCACTCCAGGGGAAGGATACTGTTAAATTCCCATTCCCTCCCCACTCCAGGAGACTGATACTGCAAAATCTCCATTCCCTCCCCACTCCAGGGAAAGGATTCTGTAAAATCCCCATTCCCTCCTCACTTCAGGGGAAGGATACTGCAAAATCCCCATTCCCTCCCCACTCCAGGGGAAGGATTCTGTAAAATCCCCATTCCCTCCTCACTTCAGGGGAAGGATACTGCAAAATCCCCATTCCCTCCCCACTCCAAGGGAAGGATTCTGTAAAATCCCCATTCCCTCCCCACTCCAGGGGAAGGATACTGCAAAATCCCCATTCCCTCCCCACTCCAGGAGACTGATACTGCAAAATCTCCATTCCCTCCCCACTCCAGGGGAAGGATACTGTTAAATTCCCATTCCCTCCCCACTCCAGGAGACTGATACTGCAAAATCTCCATTCCCTCCCCACTCCAGGGAAAGGATTCTGTAAAATCCCCATTCCCTCCTCACTTCAGGGGAAGGATACTGCAAAATCCCCATTCCCTCCCCACTCCAGGGGAAGGATTCTGTAAAATCCCCATTCCCTCCTCACTTCAGGGGAAGGATACTGCAAAATCCCCATTCCCTCCCCACTCCAAGGGAAGGATTCTGTAAAATCCCCATTCCCTCCCCACTCCAGGGGAAGGATACTGCAAAATCTCCATTCCCTCCCCACTCCAGGGGAAGGATACTGTAAAATCCCCATTCCCTCTCCATCAGCTGGGATTTGGGAGGCAGAGAATAGATGGGGGCAGGGCCAGCCAGAGGTGGTATTAACAGTTCTCTGAACTACTCAAAATTTCCTCTACCGGTTCTCCAGAACTGGTCACAACCTGCTGAATAGCACCTCTGCACCAGGCTCAAGGTTGACTCAGCCTTCCGTCCTCCCGAGGTGGGTAAAATGAGGACCCCAATTGTTGGGGTCAAATAGGCTGACTCTGTAAACTGCCTAGAGAGGACTGCAATGCACTGTGAAGCGGTATATGTCTAAGTATTAGTCAGCCCTTCCTTCCTTCTATGGTGGCGCAGTGGTTAAAGTGCAATATTGCAGGCTAATTCTGCTGACTGCCAGCAGTTCGATTCTCACCAGGCTCAAGGTTGACTCAGCCTTCCGTCCTTCCAAGGTGGGTAAATCGAGGACCCAGATTGTTGGTGGGTGTGTGTGTTGCGCAAGAGGCTGACACTAAGAGAGGGCTGTAAAAGCATCGTGAAGAGGTATGGAAGTTTCTTTCCCAACCTTGAAAACTTTAAGATGTGTGGACCTAAACTCCCAGAGTCCCTTAGCCAGCCTGCTAGCTGGGAAATTCTGAGAATTGAAATCCACGCGTCTTAAAGTTGCCGAGGTTAAGAAATGCTGCCCTCCACGGACCTATTTATTCAACCTCTTTTACTCGTTTCATATTTCTAACAAGTCATGGTCCGCCTGAATCCAGCCTGCCAGCTCCCAGGGAAGGCACAACGTTGTGGTTATTGTCTTTTGTAAAAAAGGAATGCCAACAGGAAAGAAAAAAAGGAGGGGGAGGAAAAACATTACGGGTGTTCCCAGTTATGGAGCTCCAGAGTCCTCTTCAACCCATCTTTCAAGCAGCACAGGCATTTCTTTGTTTTTGTTATTTTCAAATTGGTTCGCAAGAGCCTCTTTGCTTCACGCCAGGATAGCTGTCAGCCAAAGAAGACATCTTTAAAGGATAAGTCGCCATCTAGCGGCTCTCTGATTTATCTTTCTCAAAATCTCACCGGCCCAAGGATTCTCCCGTTAACATTGGTGGCCTCCCAATCTTTGCGGCTTCGCAGCCTGGCTGGGTGGGGGAGGAGAAGGGGACTGGGTTGCGTGAGTGGTGGGCTGCACGCAGACACGACCCCACTCATGCAAGGGAGGAGACTTTGGGATGCAGTTTCGTGCTCCTTCACACTTCCCTGCGCCAAAAGCTGATTGTGGACGGAAGACCTGAAGCAGGCCTACAATTATATTCCTTTTAGAATTTTGGCCTGCCACACTTTCTCTTATTTCATTATGCTGTTTGATTAGTATAGTTGATGGGAGGGGGGAATAGACAGGAGTAGGATTGTGGAATGTATTGTTTCCATTCTTTTCTAGAAGCCAAGGTCATCTTTTGTCTCCGCACTTTTACACCTGACTGGAAGCAGCTGGGTGTGGATGCCAGCATGGAAGAAGAAGATTGGACCATGTGATGGATTGTGGGTGTGGGGACAAGATCATGAACTTTTAACTGGGTGGGGATTCTGATGTCATTTCCAGAATTGGGATTAACACAGATGTGCTAAGATGTCTGCTTTATTAAACTGGAACTTTAAGGATCGTTTTGCCTTGGACTCTGATTTAATTCTACTTGATACTTGGAACACTTGACAGCAAGATCACTTCTCCGAAACCTTTCGACAGTACAGAAATAGAAAGAGTAGAGTAGAGTAGAATAGAACAGAACAAAATAATAGAATAGAAAAGAATAGAATAGAAAAACAAAAATAGAATAGAATAACAGAGCTGGAAGAGAACTTGGAGGTCTTCCGGTCCAACCCCCTGCCTAGGCAGGAAACCCACAGCACTTCAGACAAATGGTTGTCCAACATCTTCTTAAAAAACTTCCAGTGTTGGGGCATTCACAACTTCTGTAGGGAAGTTGTTCCCCTGATGTCAACCTCTGCTTTGCTGTTGCTTCGGCTGCCATGAAACGGGGAGGGAGGGCATGGTATTTGGGAGGGGTTACTCATTGTGCTGGAGGAAGGTTCTGGAGTTCAGCTGCCTGTCGGACTACGCATGCGTGGGAGATTCCCGCCAGGACTAACGGCACCGACATTCCATCTTCGTGATGCCTTTTGAAGTTATCTCACACCTGACACTTGGGAGAATTATGATTGGACTGTACCCGTGATGCCAAGGGGTGGGGAATGGGTTATTCTATATATATCAATCGCTTTCGCGCCTAAATAATCAGACTTCGCTATGCCTTTAATCATTTATAATTAGTAAAAGTACACTTGATTTCTACTCATGGAGTCTCGTGGTCTGCTTTCCTAATTATCTAATGGAGAGGATCTGACAATAAGCGAAGTCTCACTCACACCCCCACCAGGAGATTTCAACCTTCCGTGGGGGGTGTACTTACAAGAAGGAATGAGGAAAATGTCTTAATTGTCCTCACTGTTAGGAAGTTTCTCCTTAATTTCAGGTTGCTTCGCTCCTTGATGAGTTTCCATCTGTCGCTTCTTTCTTGCCCTGCTTTCAGGTGCTTTGGAGAATAGGATGGCCCCTTTTCTTTGTGATAACCTCGGAGATTTTGGAGTATTGCTATCATGTCACCCCTGGTCCTTCTTTTCATTAAACTAGACATACCCAAATCCTGCCAACTGCTTCTCATATGTTTTTTTGTAGATTTGTAGATTTATTTATTTATAGGCCGCCCTTTTCCCTGAGGGGACTCAGGGCGGCTTACAATCAAAAAAGGAAGGGGAGTGTAGGACAATACAAAAAAAGAAATGTGCACAAAAGTAAATTAAATAGTAAAACTCAACATTCACTCAGCATTCGGGAGGGGCAAAAGTAAACTTATCCCCAGGCCTGACGGGCTAGCCAGTTCTTGAGGGCTGTGCGGAAGGCCTGGACGGTGGTGAGGGTACGAATCTCCACGGGGAGATTGTTCCATAGCGTCGGAGCCGCAACAGAGAAGGCTCTCCTCCGGGTAGTCGCCAGTCGGCACTGACTGGCGGATGGAATACGGAGGAGGCCAACTCTATGCGATCTGATGGGACGCAGGGAGGTAATTGGCAGAAGGCGGTCTCTCAAATAGCCAGATCCACTACCATGGAGCGCTTTATAGGTGGTGAGTAGGACCTTGAAGTGCACCCGGAGATCGACAGGTAGCCAGTGCAGCTCATGGAGGATCGGTGTTATGTGGGCGAACCGTGGTGCGCCCACGATCACTCGCGCGGCCGCATTCTGGACTAGCTGAAGTCTTCGGATGCTCTTCAAGGGCAGCCCCATGTAGAGCACATTACAGTATTCCAGCCTGGAATACTTTTTTATCTCCCTTAACCATCTTAATTGCCCTTCTCTGCACTTTTTCCAAATTCTCAACTTTGCAGTGACCAAAGCTGGATGCAATATTCCAGGTGTGGTCTTACTCAGGTTTTATAAAGTGGTACTAATATTTCACGTGATTCACCCAGGATACAATTCTATGCTACTTGAAACACCCAAGTTAAATTGTACCACATTTTACAGGCAAACATGCGCCTAGCCACACCAGGATTTCTCTACGTTCAGATGGGTTTATAACAATTTGGACCTTGTCAAGCTGTTAGTCCTAACCGTGGAAAAAATAATAATCATATTAAAGTTGGATAATTTCTCTTCGCGGGACTGAAAACTCAATTAATTGCTGGAGGGCATAGATGTAATCTGACAAGTTCCCTGAATTAATTCTTGTTCCTTCTACTTCAAAGCCACATTAAACAAGAGCCAGGAAAACTTCATTATTTTTTTCCTTCAAGATAATTACATGAATATGATCAATCTAACACTTTCTGCCTGTCCAATTTACACCCTGGTCTTCCAGGCATCCATAGACATCGATTTTCCACCTTTTCAATTGTGATTAGTGGCCGCATTCTCCCTGTAAATAAACAGGAATTCTTTGGAGGACACTCAAGGATGAAGTTTCCGTAACTTTTGAGATTTTTAAAAAGGTAAAAAGGTAAAGGTTCTCCTCGTTCCTGACTCTAGGGGGCAGTGCTCATCTCCATTTCAAAGCCAAAGAGCCAGCGCTGTCCGAAGACGTCTCCGTGGTCATGTGGCCGGCATGACTCAACGCCGAAGGCGAGTGGAACGTTGTTCCCTTCCTACCAAAGGTGGTTCCTATTTTTCTACTTGCATTTTTTACGTGCTTTCGAACTGCCAGGTTGGCAGAAGCTGGGACAAGTAATGGGAGCTCACTCTATTACGCAGCACTAGGGATTCGAACCGCTGAACTGCCAACCTTTCTGATCAACAAGCTCAACCTCTTAGTCCCTCTAAGATTGCAACCCATCAAATCAGATGTTAAGAAGATACACTGGTTGCTCCTTGACGTCAAGAGTTGGTTATTCCGCACTTAATGAGTGAGGAAACACACAGGGTGATCGGAATTGTGGAAAATTTATTCATTTTAAGGCAATATACTCACAAAGAACAAGGGCTTCTTTAGTACATTTCTAGATGTATTCTTAACATTGGCCCATCCTGAGCCCCCAAATTCCAACGAAGCAGAATCTCAATAGATCACAGCTCTAATTTTAAGAGGGGTCCTTGGTGCTATCTGAGCTTGGTTATTTCATGACCCAATTAGGTAATATCATCAGTTCTAGGAGGGAGTGAGTTTTTTTGCAGCTCCTAGCACTGATGATGTTGCCTAGTTGGGTCATGAAATCTCAAGAGAACACCAAGGACACCAAAATAATAATAATAATAATAATTCTTCTTCTTCTTCTTCTTCTTCTTCTTCTTCTTCTTCTTCTTCTTCTTCTTCTTCTTCTTCTTCTCCTCCTCCTCCTCCTCCTCCTCCTCCTCCCCGCTCCTCCTCCTCCATTCTGCACACCCCATTCCCTTGTAGCACTGATGGTGTTTCCTAGTTGGGTCATGAGATGTCAAGCTCAAAAAGCACCCCACAGTCCTCCTCCTCCCGCTCTATCTCTTCCTCTGCACACCATACCCCCTTCTAGCATTGATCATATTGCCTAGTTGGGTGATAAAACATCTGCGACATAACCACCAAGCTCAGAGAGTACCAAGGATCCCACAGTCATTGCTTTCTCCTTGCTTTTCTCCTCCTCCTCCTCCTCCTCCTCCCCTTCGCACACTCTCTTGTAGCACTGATGATGTTGCCTAGTAGGGTCATAAAACATCTGGAGGGAAACAGCCAAGTTGGAGAACACCAAGGACTCCACCAGTCAACCGTGAGCTACAAATATTCTCTCCCATCCTTACGTCTTGTTGCCCCAAATCTTGTCCATGTTGATTCTGATCCATGACCCATTTGACTTGCCTTCTCAAACCTTCCAGAAAAGCTTAGCAGAAGGCAGGAGACCAGAAGAATGGAAAGTCTCCACGGGGGTCACGTTGTGGTGCGCATGGCTTCTTTCTACCCTGGAATATATATTTATGGGACCCAAGATTTCAAATTGCCACGCCGTCTTTGTTTATCTGTCTCTGGGGCAGCCAGGGGTTATGGTATCTAAACTACAAAGGAGACCATTTAAGTCACTGATGGCAAACCTTTTCGGCGCCCAGTGGCCAAACCGGAACGCATGTGCATGCACATGCATTTATGCACACTGGAGTGCCAGAAATCCAAAGATTTTAGATTTAGATTTTTTTGGGCTGAAAACAGCCCAAAAATTGGTCTGAAAACGGCGTGAAAATGTTTTTGGCTGTTTTGGGGGTCATTTTTGGGGTCATAAGAGCCGAGGTGGCGCAGTGGTTAGGGGTGCAGCACTGCAGGCCACTTCAGCTGACTGTTATCTGCAGTTCGGCGGTTCTAATCTCACTGGCTCAAGGTTGACTCAGCCTTCCATCCTTCCGAGGTGGGTGAAATGAGGAGCCGGATTGTTGGGGGCGATATGCTGACTCTGTAAACCGCTTAGAGAGGGCTGAAAGCCCTATGAAGCGCTATATAAGTCTAACTGCTATTGCTATTTTCGCGCCGTTTTCTGGCATTCTGATGCCCGCGAAGTGCAACTGGAGATGGTGCACATGCCCACAGAGAGTATCGCCATCACAGATCTAAGTTGACCATCTTACGTTCAACTTCTGCTTCACGTTACACGGACCTCTACTGTTCATCCTAATGAAACACAGATAGTCCTTGACTTATGACCGGTCACTTTCCCGGTGCATATTAAATGCCTGTAATGTTCATCCTAATGAAATACAGGTTGTCCTTGACTTATGATCAGTCACTTAGTGAACATGCAAAGTTATGACGCACCCTCTAAAAAGGGTACTTACAACATGGTTACAAAGTTCCAATGTCCACCTCTCTGCCTGGCCATATGGGCTTTGCAACTGGCCTAAATTTATGCCCCGCAGTGAGATGACCACAAATTTACGACCGTTTGAACTAAAACAGATATATGTGCTTCTGGTTTCCAGCAAAACTGCCCGAACCAAGTGATGGCTTCGCTTAACGACCTTTGCCGTTTACTGAACAATCATGACTGTCTCTTTATCGCCGCTGTGGTCATTTTAACAACCACCACGAAAAAGATGATAAAATTGGATTGATTGTCCGATGATGATCTGCGTTACGACTGTCACGATTTACGACCGGAATTGTCAATGACGATCATAAGTCGAGGACTACTATAGGGCTGTCACGGCTGTCTGGCCCCAACTTGAGAAAAAGGGGGTCAGCGGTTCCACGCTGTTTTTTTTTTTGAATAACCTGCCTGTGACTGAAAATGTGTTCTTATATTTGATCGTTTCTATTAAAATCAGGGATCTCCAAAGTTGGCTATTTCTTAAGATTTGTGGACTTCAATTCCCAGAATTCCCCAGCCAGGGGAATTCTGGGAGTTCCCCCTGGCTGGGGAATTCTGGGAGTTGAAGTCCGCAAGTCTTAAGAAATTGCTGTTAAGTTTGCAATTTCTTAAGACTTATGGATTTCAACTCCCAGAATTCCCCAGCCGGGGAATTCTGGGAGTTGAAGTCCAGAAGTCTTAAAGTTGCCAACTTTGAAGATCCCTGCATGAGACAATGAGAGCATCATTAATAAACAAAGTCCTTCCCACGTGCCCGTATCTACTCTTTAAGCTGGCACGGAGGGGTTATTTTTGATGCCACCCGTTTTGTGCGTTTTGTAGCATTGAGCCATGCAAAAAGTAACACAAGCCTTCACTGTTGAAGACACAACCACACAGAAGCAATTCTCAACGCAACGGCGGTTTCCAAGATAGTACGTCAAGGCGATGATGTTTTGCCCAAATACCTATAGAGGGCAATAATAGAGAAGCAAGAGGCCCATGGAAAGCAATCACACAACTGTTGAGTTCGCTGGGGGTTGCTTGGGGGGCCGACAGGTGAGGGATATTTAACAAGGCAACAGGTGAGCATCTTCACGTAGTTAAAACACAACGCCAAAACAGTCCGAACACAACCAGATTGTCTACTACGCGTATAAACCAAGGTTACATTTTTTTTTTTTTTTTGTTAAGAGGGTTGAGCAAAGCATATCGGTAGCCCTCGACTAATCATTCGCTTAGTGACGGTCTTAAGTTACAACGGCACTTTCAAAAAGTTACTGACAACTGTTTTTCCACGACATTGCCGTATCCCCGCAGTCAATACATGCTGCCATTATTATGAGGGTTGCGATATTTTGTGTGTGTGTGTGAGAGAGAGTGAGTGTCTGTGTCCCGTGATCTCCTTCCGCCAAGCAAGGTCGAAGGTCAAGCCAGATTTACTTAACAATCTGTGTTGCTATCTTAAATATAGCGATCCAGCTGCGGGAGAAAAGTTTTTTTTTTAAAAGGGGGCAAAGCTCACTTAACAACTGGCTTGCTTAGCAGCAGAAATTTAGGGCACAATTTCGGTCGTAAGTCGAGGGATCCTCTGCCCTTATATTTCCAGCTCAGACCAGCAGCTGCACTAAAGCAGGGGCCGATTTCAAACTTTTGCCGCTAAATGCTGAGCTTCTCATTAGAGATAGTTCCCTAATTATGAGCACAATTAGCACCAGAATTTCTATTACTAAGCAGGGGGTTGTTAAGTGAGCCATGCTTTTATTTTACGACCTTTTTTTGCCACAGATGTTGTGCAAATCATTCTAGTTGTTAAGTGAGTCACGTGGTCATTAAGTGAATCTGTCTCCCCCCCAATTGACTTGGCTGGGGGAGTTGCAAAGGGGGAATCACATGACCCCACAACCCTGCATCCATCATTCATACATGGTTGTCCAGTATCCGAACCTTTGGGGATGCTACGATGGTCATAAGTGGGAGGACCAGTCCTAAGTCGATCTTTTCAGTGCTGTTGTAAATTCCAACAGTCATTAAACGAATCATTGTAAACTCAAGGGCTCCTTGTAGCCACTCTACGTTGCGTCACAGAGCAACACACTTCTGGTTAAGAAGGCGAGGGGTGTGGGGTTGCGTACGCCTGCAAATCCACACCCTACACAATATTTAACACAACGCTTCACATCGAAAATCATGGCATGAGGTGATTCCGTTGTGGATGAGAGCTGCAGCCTTGAAGAAATCGTGATGAATCTCCGAGTTCGGAGTGGGATCTGGCTGTGGATTTGTACTTTTGCTATTCACATGTTCGGTGTTGATCAACCTTAGCTGCTTGAAGAGGGGTAGAGTTCAACTCCCGGAATTCCCCAATCAGCATACACGAACTTCAACTCCCGGAATTCCCCCGTCACCATGCATGGACTTCAACTCCCAGAACTCCCCAGCCGGCATGCATGGATTTCAGCTTCCAGAATTCCCCAGTCGGCATGCATGGACTTCAACTCCCAGAATTCCTCAGCATACATGGACTTCAATTCCCAAAATTCCCCAGTCAGCAGCATACATGGACTTCAACTCCCAGAATTCCACCGTCACCATGCATGGACTTCAACTCCCAGAATTCCTCAGCCGGCATGCATGGATTTCATCTCCCAGAATTCCTCAGCATACATGGACTTCAGCTCCCAGAATTCCACCGTCACCATGCATGGATTTCATCTCCCAGAATTCCTCAGCATGCATGGACTTCAGCTCCCAGAATTCCCCAGTCAGCATGCATGGATTTCAGCTCCCGGAATTCCTCAGCATGCATGGACTTCAACTCCCAGAATTCCTCAGCCAGTCTTGCTGTCTGGGGAATTCTGGGAACCGAAGTCCAATCCATCTTCAAGCAGTCAAGGTTGAAAAACGCGGATCTGAATTAAGTCTTACACGCCAAGTTTGTCACTTTAATCCCGGAATTGGTGGGCATCGTCCATTTGGTCTTCTTCCTCCTAGAAGGCATCATACATTCATAATTCTTGCCTCGCCATTTCCGGCAAAGTTCCGTTTGTACCTTGAAAATAACAATAGCCGCCATTACTGGAAAAAAATAATTATCTCTTAGTTTTATAAGGTAGTCCTTGACTTCTGACGGAGGACTATTGACAACCGAGCCGAAAATTTCCTTTGCCTAGCGAGGCAGTTGTTAAGTGCATTTTTTGCCCCATTTTACGACCTTTCTGGACAGAATGGTTAAGTGAGTCATTGCAGCTGTTAAGTGAGTCACGCAGTTGTTAAGTGAATCTGGCTTCCCCATTGGTTTTGTTCGTCAGGTTGCAAAAGGGGAATCACACGAAACCGAGACACTGAAGCTGTCATAAAAACATGCCAGTTGTCAAGCAACTGAATTTTGATCACGTATGGTGTGGTGGTCATAGGTGTGGGGATAAGTCATAAGTGTGAGGACTGGGCATAACTTTCTTTTTTTTTCAGGGCTGGCCACTAAAAGAATGGTTGTAAGTCGAGGAGTGCCTATAACTAGAAATAGATACCAAAGTTAATAATGAAATACAGTTAGTTCCCCGCCTACAACGGTTCGTTTAGTTCTCCACTTTAGTTCTCCACAACAGTTCGGTTTAGTGACTGAAAAAAAGTGACTTGTGACATGATCAGAATTTGGACACTTGGCAACTGATTCATATTTATGATGGTTGCAGTGTCCCAGGGTTACGTGATCCCCTTTTGCGACCTTCTAAGCAGCAAAGGGAATGGGGGAGCCAGATTCTCGTAACAAACGTGTTACTAATCGAACAACTGCAGTGTTTCACTTAACAACTGTGGCAAGACAGGTCGTAAAATGGGGCAAAACTCAGTAAACATCTTCCTTGCTTAGCAAGAGAAATTTTGAGGTGAGTTGTGGTCATAAATTGAGGACTTCCTGTATTATGTATTAATATGTATATGCCCCCCAACTCACCCTAGACTAGCCTAAATGAGGAATTTATAATATATATATATATATTTTCCCATGGATCTGCATTTTCTTAAATCTCTCCCACTGTGTTTTTGGTCTTCCTCGACTGATTGATTGATTCATTATGTGTTGAGAAGTCATTTTCAACTCCTAGCAACCACATAAATAGATTTCCTGCATGACAGCATCGTTTGAGAGCTACCAAAATTTGCCTCATCCATCTCAAGTTCAGGGAAGAGGCACTCAAAAGAGTGGGAGAAAGCAGTATTTCTCAGCCTTGTCAACTTTTAAGACGTGCGGATTTAAGACTCTCAGAATTCCCCCGGCCAATGTTTGTGAACTTCAACTCCCAGAATTCCCTAGCCAATATGATGTAATGCTTTGAGAGATTGGTCCTACAACATCTCAGGTCCCTGCCTTCCACCAAATTTTGATCAATATCAGTTTGCTTACAGAAGCAACGTGGACGCCATCACCACCGCTCTCCATATTGCACTGAGCCACCTTGGGAAATCTGGGAATTATGTCAGAATGCTTTTTATAGTCTATAGCTCGGCTTTTAACACCGTCTTACCAGGCATTCTCATTGGAAAGTTGACCGGCCTGAATTTCCCTCCCCTCACTTGTGAATGGATCAAAGACTTCCTGGCGGAGGAGGATCGTCCATAAACATTAAGGGTTGGGTCCTTTACATCTTCCACGCTGAAGCTCAGCACAGGCTCCCCACAGGGCTGTGAGTTCAGCCCCTACCTGTACTTGCTGTATACATATGATTGCATATCCTCTGATCCATCCAACATCATAATAAAGTTTGCAGGCAACACAACGGTGCAGGGTTCTCATAACTGGAGGGGACGAATCAGCATAGGGGGAAGAAGTCCAGAAGGTATCATCCACATGGTGCTCAAGAAACAACTTACATCTAAATATTAGTAAGAGAAAGGAGATGGTGCTAGGTTTCCGGAAGCACAGAGAGGAGCCTGCCCCACTGTATATCGAGGGGGGCCGTGTGGAGAGGGTCCCCTCTTTTAAATTCTTGGGAGTGTTCATTAGTCAAGATCTCCGCTGGAAAAACAACACGTCTCTGGTGATTGGCAAGGCCCAACAGATTTTGTCCTGCGACAAAATCAGGTGGAACAACGGCCGATGACCTCTTTTTATCGGTCCAACATAGCAATAGCAGTTAGACTTATATACCGCTTCATAGGGCTTTCAGCCCTCTCTAAGCGGTTTACAGAGTCAGCATATTGCCCCCAACAATCTGGGTCCTCATTTTACCCACCTCGGAAGGATGGAAGGCTGAGTCAACCTTTGAGCCGGTGAGATTTGAACAGCCGAACTGCAGAACTGCAGTCAGCTGAAGTAGCCTGCAGTGCTGCATTTAACCACTGCGCCACCTCGGCTCTGTCCTCGCATATTGCATTACAATATGGTATGCTGATTTAACAGCTGCAGATAGGAAGGCACTACAGAGTGATCAATTCGGCACAAGAAATCATTGGCTGCCCTCTGACACCACTGGAGGACATCGCCAGATCTCGGTGCTTTGGCAGAGTAAGGAAGATACTCAGAGAAGATTCACACCCTGGTCAGTGTCTCTTTGCAATTCTACCATCGGGCAGAAGGCATCAAAGTATAGCCAGCCGAACCAAGAGGTTTAAAGATAGTTTCTATCCTTGGGCTGTGAGACTTTTAAATACCACCACAATCACTCCATGCACACGCTAGTTTTTCATCTTCTTTTTCGTTTCTGCTATAATTTTGCGCCAGTGAGGCTGAAACCAATTTCGTTGTATTTAGGTACAACGGCAATAAAGGTTATACTTAATATGCATGGACTTCAACTCCCAGAATTCTCCAGCTAATGTTTGTGGACTTCAGCTTCCAGAATTCCCTAGCCAGCCTGCGTGGACTTTGAGTCCCAGAATTCCTCAACCAACATGCCTGGCTTCGACTCACCGCCTGGCTGGCTAAAGGATTCTGGGAATTGAAGTCCACACATCCTGTGACTGAGAAACACTGTTTTCTCCTTCTGTTCTGAGTGCCTCTTTTATTTTATTTTTAAAGACAATTTAAAAACGGTTTATGGCAATTTAATTCTCCTTGGAACTCTCTCCGAGTTCCTCCAAGCCTTGATCTCTAAGACAGTGATATATATATTCCCTAAATGGAGTAGACCAAACCGCCCGCATAAGGCCTGTGTTTGACCTGAGGGAAAAAGAAATAATGGCTTCTCTTTTGCAGCCACAGAGATCTCGACAACGGTTAAGGTCCTTACCTCTTGATTTAGGAAACAGTACAAAACAGCAACGATGAAGCCCTGAATAGGAAAAAAACACAGAAGTTAGTCGGCCTCGGTCTCCATGCCTTTGGATATACAGGTGTTCCTCGATTTACGACCACAACAGAGCCCAAAATTTCTGCCGCTAAGCGAGACGGAAAGTGAATTTTGCCCCGTTTTAGGACCTTTCATGCCATGGTTGTTAAGTGAATCGCTGCAGTTGTTCAGTTCATAACAAGGTTGTTAAGCAAATCTGGTTTCTCCCCTTGACTTTGTGCCTCTGGGACACTGCAAACCGTCATAAATATGAATCAGTGGCCAAACATCTGAGTTTTGATGATATGACCATGAGGCTGCTGCAGCAGTTGTAAGTGTGCAAAACTGCAGCGGTCGTTAGTGTGAAAAACGGTCCTAAGTGACTTTTTTCAGGGCCATTGTAACTAATGGTTGTAAGTCAAGGACTAAAATGTATTCACAAACACAAGTGAATATTTCCTTCTTTCCAGCAATTCTATGTATCCATATAGTACAGAACCATACAGATGAATCAGGAAAAAGTTACAGGTAGTTCTTGACTTACGACCTTTTGTTTAACAATGGCTTGGAGTTACGGCCATGAAAAAAAGTGATTTTATGATTAGCACCTGACATGTGTTTATTAAACTTGCACTGTTTGTAATCATCCCAGCCAGCATCTGAAAGGCAAATTTAAAGGAGAAATCCAGTTGCTTAGTGACATGATTCGCTTAGTGACCTCATGATTCACTTAACAACAGTGGCAAAAAAGATTGTAAAATTGAGGCAAAACTGACTTAACAAAACTGGCGTGCTGAAGAACAGAATTTTTTTGGTTAGCAACTGTGTTACTAATTGTATCACTGCCGTGATTCATTTAACAACAGCGGCGAGAAAGGTTGTAAACCGGGGTAAAACTCACTTAAGAAGTGTCTCACTTAGCAACAGAAGCTTTGTCTTCTGAATTGTGGTCATACGTCGAGGACTTCTCACAGAGCTGACAAAGCCATCCTCCGTTTTCTTTTATTTAAATGCATCGCTAACAACAACAACAACAACAACAACAACAACACCCATTGTCATCGGGGCACTTGGCACTATGTCCAAAAATTTTACAAGATACATCCACAAATTCCAGCTTCCTGCAATAACACCAGCGGAATTGCAAAAAACTGCCCTACTCAGAACATCTTATATTTTAAGAAGATCCTTGGTTGATACCTAGGACGCTGGCAGCAAACCGTATCAACCATTGGCACCAGTCAATGAAATTTTTGACACATCTTTAAATGTTCACTTGACTGAGTTTCATGCTTAATGAATAAAAGACATAATAATAATAATCATCATCATCATCATCATCATCATAGGAGGAGGAGGAGGAGGAGAGGGAGGAGGGGAAGATAAAAAGGAGAAGAAATAGTGGAACAGGAGGAGGAGAAGGAGGAGAAGGAGAGGAAGGAGGAGAAGAAGGGGGGAAGATAAGGAGGAGAAGGAATAGTGGAGGAGGAGGAGAAAGAGAAGGAGGAGGAGAAGAAGATGATTATTATTTTAAGAAGGTCCTTGGTTGATACCTAGGACGCTGGCAGCAACCTGTATCAAACCATTAGCTCCAGTCACTGGTATTTGTAATGAATTTTTGAATGCTCAGTTTCATGTTTAATGAATAAAGTATATAATAATAATAATGCTTTTTTTTTTTTTAAATGAGTGATGCTTCACCTGAAAGGATCCAACGCACAGCTCCAAGTAGAGGCGGGCTCCCACGTGGCTGTATTCCGGCAGGAAGTTGAAGATGATGTAATGGGTCCCAAACAAGGGGATGAGAAGCAGGGTCGACTTAGAGAGGCGTCTAGGGGAGGAGGGGTTGAGGTGGGGGGTGGCGGGGCGTGGAGAGAAGGAAAAGCAAAGTTTACAGAACTGAAGGAACTCTAAGTAGCAATGGCCACTAGAGGGCAGTCGGGTACTCCGATGGAGTCAGCCTAGTCTTCTCTATGGGACCATCCAGTATACAGTATTTATGGATAAAACAACGCCCCCCCCCTTTCTCCCCCCTCCCCCCTCCTTCCTTTCTTTCTTTCTCTCTTTCTTTCTTTCTTTCTTTCTCTCTCTCTCTCTCTCTCGCCCTCTCCCCACTCCCTCCCTGTTTTTCTTTCTTTTTCTTTCTCTCTCTCTTTCGAGAAATCTCCCCCTCCCTCCCTTTCTTTCTTTCCAGCTTTTTTTGAGAGCTGTATGCAATGAAATTTCATTTTAATCATGTATGCCGACTAGTATACATTTAAAGTGAAAATAAAATTATTCTAGGTTCTAAGCTCTAAATGCTAGCTTCCTTCCTTCCTTCTGGTGTTGGTGCAGTGGTTAGAATGCAGTGCTGCCCACTTGCCAGCGGTTCAATCCTGACCGGCTCAAGGTTGGCTCAGCCTCCCATCCTTCCAAAGTCAGTAAAATGAGGGCCCAGATTGTTGGGGGGCAAATAGGCTGACTCTGTAAACCTTTTAAAGAGGGGTGTAAAAGCACTGTGAAATCTAAGCGCTATTGCTATTCCTTCCTTCCTCTCCAGGCAATCTTTAGATGGTAATGCCCACATTTCCTTATCGTCTCTTCTGTTCTTCATTTTTTTAAAAAATTATTCATATTGTGCATTGAAAATTCCCGATTACATGAAGCATGCTCTAAACCAGTGGTCTCCAACCTTGGCAACTTTAAGACTTGTGGACTTCAACTCCCAGAGTTCCTCAGCCAGCAAAGCTGGCTGAGGAACTCTGGGAGTTGAAGTCCACAAGTCTTAAAGTTGCCAAGGTTGGAGACCACTGCTCTAAACTACAATTTGAACAAACAAAAAACGTGCACAGTGACATGAATGAAATTGAAAATAAAAATATATAAGCACTTTGGTAGATTTCACTTTTCTTCCAAATTTTCTTGTTCAAAAACAGATTGGGTTTTTTTTGGGGGGGGGGAGGGAGGAGGAAATAATTTTCCAACCTGTTTTATTGTTTCTCCTCTGCTGTCTTACCTGTATTGAAATGAGTTGTTCAAAGTGATGTTTCTGGGATTCAGTTTTTTCAACAGGATTTGAATCGTATTGATGAAAAGAATGAAATTGACCTGTTGGTGTGGAGGAAACAGAAAAAACAGAGAATGTGCAGGTTGCAGAAATAAAGAGATGACGCTTTGTTTCACAAATTTGGCAACTTTTAAGACATTGGACTTCAACTCCCAGAATTCCCCAGACAAAAATGGCTGGCTGAAGAATTCTGGGAGTTGAAGTCCACATTAAGACGTGATTTGGGAGACATAGTGAAATAACAGCGACTAATATATAGTGTTTCTCAACCTTGGCCACTGTAAGATGGGTGGACTGCAACTCCCAAGATTCCCCAGCCAGCTTGGAATTGTGGGGACTGAAGTCTAGCGCTGATGGTGTTATGTAGTTTGGGTAATGAAATGTCTGCAAGGGAACAACCAAGCTCAGAGAGCACCAAGTCTCTCTCTCTCCTCTCTCCCCCCCCCTCTCTCCCCCCCCTCTCCTCTCTCTCCCTCCCTCTCTCTCATGGAATCCTGGGAGTTGAAGTCCACATATGTATGGAACCCTGGGCGTTGTTAGTAGAATCTATCTATTCTATTCTGTCTATCTAATAGAATAGATAGAATAGAATGATAGATAGACCAGACTAGACTAGAATAATATAGGTAGGTAGGTAGGTAGGTAGGTAGGCAGGCAGGCAGGCAGGCAGGCAGGCAGGCAGGCAGGCAGGCAGGTAGGTAGATGATAGACAGACAGATAGAATAGGATAGGTAGATAGAATAGGATGGATGGATGGATGGATGGATGGATGGATGGATGGATGGATAGATAGATAGATAGATAGATAGATAGATGATAGATAGATAGATAGATAGATAGATAGAGAAAGAAAGAAAGAAAGGAAAGAAAGAAAGAAAGAAAAAGAAAGAAAGAAAGAAAGAAAGAAAGAAAGAAAGAATAGGATAGATGGAGGGATGGATGGATGGATGGATAGAATAGGAGAGATAGATGATAGATAGATAGATAGATAGATAGATAGATAGATAGATAGATGATAGATAGATAGATAGATAGATAGAATAGGATAGATAGATAGATAGATAGATAGATAGATAGATAGATAGATAGATAGATAGATAGATAGAGAAAGAAAGAAAGAAAGAAAGAATAGGATAGGATAGATGGATGGATGGATGGATGGATGGATGGATAGATAGAATAGGATAGATAGATGATAGATAGATAGATAGATAGATAGATAGATGATAGATAGATAGATAGATAGAGAAAGAAAGAAAGAAAGAAAGGAAAGAAAGAAAGAAAGAAAGAAAAAGAAAGAAAGAAAGAAAAGAAAGAAAGAATAGGATAGATGGATGGATGGATGGATGGATAGAATAGGAGAGATAGATGATAGATAGATAGATAGATAGATAGATAGATAGATAGATAGATAGATAGATAGATAGATAGATAGATAGATAGATAGATAGATAGATAGATAGATAGATAGATAGATAGATAGATAGATAGATAGATAGATAGATAGATAGAGAAAGAAAGAAAGAAAGAATAGGATAGATGGGTGGGTGGGTGGATGGATGGATGGATGGATGGATGGATGGATGGATGGATAGATATGCAGCAAAACCAGTTGCCATTCCCACCACTGACATAAAGTAAACTGGAAACCAGATACAGACCGCAACAGAGAGCATGATGGGGCCTTGGATGACCCACCAGTAAGGGGAATCTTCATTTGCGTCCCAGCACCTGGTGTGTGTGAGAGAGAGAGAGACTCATGATGGTGACTGCTTATGTAAACAGATATTTTTTATATTAGGCTAGCTGTTCGCTCAGCGTTGCTCCGCTATTTGTTTATCCCAGCCCTGTAGTAGACATTCACAACTGTCTAGAGTCTAGACCAAACGTAATTACTAATGTTGGATTTCCCCCCTTACCAGAGGGAGCCCCCTGGTGGAGTAAGGTGAAGCTGCTACCATGGCAACTCCACTGTGCTTGTACAGTAGAAGCCATTTTAAAGCACAACAGGCTCTATGTTAAAAGAACACACCCTGAGGGGTGTTAGGGATGTCTTATCACCATAGTATATTTTTCCAGAGAGTAAGTTATCTGTGTACCAAGTTTGGTTGAAATTGCTCAAGGTGTTCCAGAGTTATGCTGGAAAACACACACACACACACACACACACACACACACACACACACACACCATTTTTATATAGAGAGATTTTCCTCCCTTTTCCTTGGGTCTGTTTTCTGAGGGACTGCAGGTTTTCTGAGGACATCAGACTGAAGAGAGAAATTGCTGTTCATATTCACACAAATTTGAATGCCATTGTAGCAAGCAGAGAGCATTGAGACAATCTGATTATTGTGACTGCTACCTCTGAGGTGATTAACTAGAAGATGCCATCTACAACTAGGAAGAAATTTCCTGTGGCGAGAACAATTAATCAGTGGGACGGTTTCTCTCCGGAAGTAGTGGGTGCTCCATCCCTGGAGGTCTTTAAGAAGAGACTGGACAGCCATTGGTCTGAAATGGCCTAGGCCTTCCTTGTTTCTCTTGCTCTTTCTTCCTCCTTTCCTTCCCCTCTCTTTCCTTTTCCTCCCTTCCTCCCTCCCTCTCATTTCTTCCTTTTCCTTTCCTTCCTTTTCTTTTTTCTTCTTTCCCTCCCTCCCTCCCTCCTTTTTCCTTTCTTCTTTCCTTCCTTTCCTTCCTTCTTTTCTCTTTCATCTCTTCTCTTTGCCATTCCTTCCTTTCTTTCTTTCCTACCTTCCTCCTTCATTACTTCCTCTCTTCATTCCACCCTTCCTTCCTCCTCCCTCCTTTCCCCCCTCCTCTATCCCTTTCTTTTTCTCTCTTTTTCTTCTTTCCTTCCTTTCATATTTGCCATTCCTTCTCCTCCCTTTGTCTTTCTTTCCTTCTTTTCTTCCTCTCTCATTCTTTCCTCTCTTCGTTCCATCCTCCCTCCCTCCCTTTTAACTTCCTTCCTTCCCTTCCCTTTTTTCTCTTACTCCCTTCCTTCCTTTCTTAACTTTTTTCTTCCTTACTTACTTCTTTCCTTTCCTTCCTTCTTCTTCCTTCTTTCTTGTTTTTCTCTTCCTTCCTTCCCTTCCTTTCTTCCCTCCATTTTTCCTTCCTTCCTTCCATTCTGTCAAAACCTCTCCATTAGATAATTAGGAAAGAAGACCACGAGACTCCATGTGTAGCAATCAAGTGTACTTTTACTAATTATAAATGATTAAAGGCATAGCGCAGCGAAGTCTGATTATTTAGGCGCGAAAGCGATCGATATATAGAATAGCCCATTCCCCACCCCTTGGCATCTCAGTTACAGTCCAATCATAATTCTCCCAAGTGTCAGGTGTGAGATAACTTCAAAAGGCATCACGAAGATGGAATGTCGGTGCCGTTAGTCCTGGCGGGAATCTCCTACTCATGCGTAGTCCGACAGGCAGCTGAGCTCCAGAACCTTCCTCCAGCACAATGAGTAACCCCTCCCAAATACCATGCCCTCCCTCCCCGTTTCATGGCAGCTGAAGCAACAGCGAAGCAGAGGCTGACACATTCTGTTTCTCCTTCTTCCCTCCCTCTCTCCCTCCATTCCTTTCTTCCCTCCTTCCTTCCATATTTCCTTCCTTTACAAAGTGGTTACACAAATTGATTGCGTATCCTTGCATGTATGACCACCATCAAATATTCACATGCCAAGCCAGCTGGGCATAGGGAGCAATCTGGCCACATTGCCTGCTGGCACCACCTTCTGATGATGCCAAGAGTTGCATGTTTGAAATAGCTGATTTAAGCTCCTTCTTGGCCCCCATGGCTTCCTTCCCTTCCCCTCCTGCCTGACTCCCCCCACTCCCAGCCAAACATCCATCAATGAAAAACGCCTAAGCTTCCATTCAAAACCACATAAAAACCACTTTTAATAATAAAAAAATCTTGCTTTTATAATTTAAAAAAAAGGTGCATCTCTTCCCCACGCCCTTGATTTTGGAGCACAGGTATAGTCCTTGGCTTACAACCATGTTTGTGCCCAAAATTTATGTGGCTGAGTGAGACATTTGTTAAATGAGTCTTGCCCCACTTTACGACCTGGCTTGCCACAGCTGTTAAATGAATCAATTCTTTGTTAAAGTTGTTAAGTTAGCCACACGGTCGTTAAGTGAATCCGGCTTCCCCATTGGCTCTGCTCATTAGACAGTCGCAAAAGGGGACCACGCGGGACCATCATAAATATGACTCAGTGGCCAAGCGCCTGAAATTTTGATCATGTAACTAACCACGGAGGTGTCACAATGGTCATAAGTGCGAAAAACAGTCATAAGTCACTTTTTTCACTGCCATTGTAACTTTGAATGGTCATTGTTGTAAGTCAAGGACTACCATTAGTGGGTTGCCTTGACACCCCTTCGATTCTGGTCAGTATCCTGGCAGGCTTAACTTAAAGTCACCCTTAACTTAAACACCCAAATTGTTCTGACCGAAGCTTCCCGGGAGCATGAAGGAAACCCCTGTTCCCAACAAAAACATCTTTTATTAATTGACTGTGAATTCTGCTCATTCACCTACAGCAAAATCTTTCAAGGGAGGATTTACAGTCACAGACCTTATCTGGCTTGGAGAGTTGACAGGCCCATATCTGCAAAAGTTGGCCAGGAGTCTCGGAGAGTCACAAACCAATTAAGGGAACTAATGTTCTCCTGCAAACTCCCCTCCCCTTTCACTCCTCTTTTATTCCCTCTGGGAGGGGCCATTCACCGTCCACCTGTGGCCTCACTCCCAAGTCGACCCTTTTTCTTAAGCTGTTCCCTTTGTCTGGTCACTCTGCGCATACGCACACTGAGAACAGGCTCCAGCTGTTCTTCTGCCTCACTGATGTCTGACTCCGAAGGCAGCTGATAACTGACATATGGCCCTGGCCCCATCTCTGCCTCTCTGACACAGAGCCCTCCTCAGAGCCTTCCCCAGACTCCAGGACTGGCCCATCTTCCTCCCCAGCCTCCTCACTCTCCGAGTCTGCTACCAGCTCTGCTGGCCACTAGCAAGTCACAACACAAATACACACACACAGAGAGACACACACAAAACACACAAACGTTGCAGCAATTTGAGAAAAAGGTCTGGCTTACAAAACATCTTCAAAATACACTTTCAGGAATATCCACAGAGTGGTGAAGAATGTTGGGAGACCTAGGAAAAAAAGAGAAGGAAGAGAATTTGTGAATGCATTCAACTCTGCCCAGGGTTGCCCCCCCACCCGGGGATTCACCAAAGAGAACCGAATTTGCAGCGGGAGGTTGGGGGGGGGGGGAGAGAGAGAAAAGAAAAATCGATATTTTACATTTTGCTTTTACAAATTGCAGTGAAACGCTCCAGAACTAGCTAGAGCCCAAAATTCAGTTAGTTCATCAAACAGCTTTGTACAAAACATGGGTAGACTTCCACTTACAACTGCTGGTTTAGTGACTGTTCTAAGTTACAATAGCACTGAAAAAAAAGGGACTTAGGATCATTTCTCACACTTACAATGGCTGCAGCATCCTCATAGTCACATGATTAAAATTTCAGACGCTTGGCAACTGACCTGTATTTATGACGGTTGTAGTGTCCCAAATTCCCCTTTTGCAAAGTCGACGGGGAAGCCAGATTCACTTAACAACCATCTTACTGGTTTAACCACTGCAGCGATTCACTTAACTACTGGGGCAAGAAGGGTTGTAAAATGGGGCAAGGCTCACTTTAACAACTGTCTCATTTAGCCACAGAAAGTTTGGGCTCAATTGTGGTCTTAAGTTGAGGACTAGGTGTGTCATAATTTTCATTGAGATTTCTCTAACGGTGGGTTCCTTGGTGGTCTCTGAGTTTGGGGTTTTTTTCCCCAGACATTTCATGACTCTACTAGGGAACATCATCAGTGTCAGAAAGGAGGGGGATTTGCAATTATTTTTTTATAAACTAATGGCTTGCCATGTCAGTATTGGTGGGAGTGTCTTTAGAGATCCTAAATTTGGCCTTTCTTTCTTTCTTTCTTTCTTTCTTTCTTTCTTTCTTTCTTTCTTTCTTTCTTTCTTTCTTTTTCCCTTTCTTTTTCTCCATTTTCTTTCCCTTTTTCTTTCTTTTTTTTACTTTATTTCTTTCCCTTTTTTCTTTTTTTTCTTTTTCTCTTTCTTTCACTTTGCCTTTTTTGTTTCTCTTTCTCTTTTCTTTTCCTTTTCCTTTCTTTCTTTCTCTTTTTCTCTCTTTGTCTAGTTCTTTCTTTTTTCCTCCTTTTCTCTCTTTCTCTGTCTTTCATTCTCTCTTTCTCACTCACTTTCTCTTTCTCTCCTTCCTTTTTTCTTTTTCTCTCTATTGTTCTTTCTTTCTCTTTTCCCCTTTCTTTCCCTTTCTTTCTCTCTTACTTTCTCTCTCTTTCTCTCTCTCTCTTCTTTCTTTCCTTCCTCCCTTCCTTTATTTCTTTATTTCTCTTTTCCTGCCCTCCTCTCTTTCTTTCTTAAACATCTTAACTGTCCATCTCCATCATACACTTCTAGCTTGTTTGTCTCGCTTGATAATTCCTTCATTAGCGGTATTGTTCAGAAGCACAGGGAGCTCGTGTGAGAATCTGCACCCGTTTTCTGCAGGTTCACCTTTTAAAAAAAGATTAATAGTTTGAGCTAAGCAGAAGCAAATTAAAATGTGCTTGGGGAAAAAAAAGTCTGAAGGTTTTAAAGACAAGTTCCTGCGACTCCACAGGGTGATGCAAAAATATGGATTTTATATGCTGAAGCTCAACTAGAGAAAGCTATTTTCAACCCTGAGTGAAATTAGCAGTTAGAACCCTTCTGTCTCCCTTGGTTGAACGGCGGAAGGATTTGGGCAAAAGACAGATAATTCTATATCCATCACGAGTTTGTTTATGTGTATCCCACCTTTTATTTATTATTATTTTATTATTTTTACAAACAAGTCAATGTGACAAACATATCCAACACACTTTCCTCCACATATTTTCCCCATAATTACGACCCTGTGGGGTGGGACGGCTCAGAGAAAGAAATAAACCCTAAGTCGCCCAGTTGGCTTTTTTTAAAGGTGCGACTAAAACTCCCAGTCTCCTGGCGATTGGCCCAAAGTCTCCCAGCTGGATTTCATGCCTAAGGCAGAACTAGGACTCCCAGTCTCCTGGTGATTGGACCAGTCCCCCAGCTGGATTTCATGCCTAAGGCAGAACTAGGACTCCCAGTCTCCTGGTGATTGGCCCAAAGTCACCCAGTCAGCTTCCATGCCTAAGGCAGAACTAGGTATCCCAGTCTCCTGGTGATTGGCCCAAAGTCCCCCAGCTGGATTTCATGCCTAAGGCAGAACTAGGACTCCCAGTCTCCTGGCGATTGGACCAGTCCCCCAGCTGGATTTCATGCCTAAGGCAGAACTAGGACTCCCAGTCTCCTGGTGATTGGACCAGTCCCCCAGCTGGATTTCATGCCTAAGGCAGAACTAGGACTCCCAGTCTCCTGGTGATTGGCTCAAAGTCACCCAGTCAGCTTCCATGCCTAAGGCAGAACTAGGTATCCCAGTCTCCTGGTGATTGGCCCAAAGTCCCCCAGCTGGATTTCATGCCTAAAGCAGAACTAGGACTCCCAGTCTCCTGGTGATTGGCCCAAAGTCCCCCAGCTGGATTTCATGCCTAAGGCAGAACTAGGACTCCCAGTCTCCTGGCGATTGGACCAGTCCCCCAGCTGGATTTCATGCCTAAGGCAGAACTAGGACTCCCAGTCTCCTGGTGATTGGACCAGTCCCCCAGCTGGATTTCATGCCTAAGGCAGAACTAGGACTCCCAGTCTCCTGTTGATTGGCCCAAAGTCACCAAGTCAGCTTCCATGCCTAAGGCAGAACTAGGTATCCCAGTCTCCTGGTGATTGGCCCAAAGTCCCCCAGCTGGATTTCATGCCTAAGGCAGAACTAGGATTCCCAGTCTCCTGGTGATTGGCCCACAGACACCCAGTCGGCTCCCATGCCTAAGGCAGAACTAGGTATCCCAGTCTCCTGGTGATTGGCCCAAAGTCCCCCAGCTGGATTTCATGCCTAAGGCAGAACTAGGACTCCCAGGCTCCTGGTAATTGGCCCAAAATCACCCAGTCGGCTTCCATGCCTAAGGCAGAACTAGGTATCCCAGGCTCCTGGCGATTGACCCACAGTCACCCAGTCAGCTTGTATGCCTAAGGCTTAAGTAGGACTCCCAGTCTCCTGGCGATTGGCCCAAAGTCTCCCAGCTGGCTTTCCTGCCTAAGGAAGGATTAGAATTCACCGCCCCCCCCCCCCCCCACTTTCAACCTGGTTCCTTACTGGCTCCCTAGATCATGCTGATGATATCCCTTTAGTGTTCGTGGTTTAATCCCATCCCTTAAAAGAAAGAAGAAAACTAGGGAAGAAGGTGGGTGAAGAATTCAGCTTGACTTACCCCATCCAAAGAGGACCAGCCAGCAGTAGTATTTCCTTCCTTGGGGGAACGAAGACAGGAGAAGGTAGTTAAGGTAGAGAGCTTCTACTAAGAGCCACATGAAGTTTGCCATGGTGAAAAAGTTGAGGAACACAACCGACATCTTACATCCGACCTGTGGATGAAGCAAGGAGACAGCTGAAGGGAACTTCTCCTTTTATTTTAAAGTATATTTTTATTATTTACATTTAGGTTTATCAAACACAGTGCGATCGTCCTGGCATTTCATCCACCATAGAAACCGAAGCGAAAGACAGATGACATATATACTACTTACACAGTTCTAGTCTCGTACAATACCTTCGACCAACATATTCATTCTAACAATAGCAACAGCAATAGCAGTTAGACTTATATAGCGCTTCATAGGGCTTTCAGTCCTCTCTAAGCGGTTTACAGAGTCAGCCTATCGCCCCCACAGTCTGGGTCCTCATTTCACCCACCTCGGAAGGATGGAAGGCTGAGTCAATCTTGAGCCGGTGAGATTTGAACAGCCGAACTGCAGAACTGCAGTCAGCTGAAGTAGCCTGCAGTGCTGCACTCTAACCACTGCGCCACCTCGGCTCTTATACATATATAATATCTCATTCCAGTTCTACTTAGCCTAGTTTTTTCATCTTTCAACTCCCACCTCGTATTTCCAGCCATTGATAAAATCGGTTCCACATGTCATGTTATTCTGTCTCTCCTTTGTTTTTTTTTTTAATTCTAACATTAGTTTATCCATTTCTGCGCATGTTCCTTATTATCTCCTTTTCTGAAGGGGTGTTTTACACTTTTCCATTGCTGTGCTTACACCATTCTCACTGCTGTCAGGATGTGAAGTATCAGTTATATTGACACTTCGTTATAACCTTCTGTTATAATACCTAATAGAAATAATTCTGGCTTGAATTCTATATGTTGCCCAACCATTTTTTTTTCTAGCCACATCTGAATTTGTAACCAAAATCTCCTTGCCTTTTCACAGGTCCACCACATGTGATCGTATGTGCCTGGTGGTTGTTTACATTTCCAACATTTTGGGGATGTGTTGCTAAACATTTTAGCTAGCAGTTAGCAATAGCAATAGCAGTTAGACTTATATACCGCTTCATAGGGCTTTCAGCCCTCTCTAAGCGGTTTACAGAGTCAGCATATTGCCCCCAACAACAATCCGGGTCCTCATTTCACCCACCTCAGAAGGATGGAAAGCTGAGTCAACCTTGAGCCGGTGAGATTTGAACAGCCGAACTGCAGAACTGCAGTCAGCTGAAATAGCCTGCAGTGCTGCACTCTAACCACTGCACCACCTCGGCTCTTTTTCCTGGCTAATCTGGCCAGGATATATGAACATCTGATGATGGTCATACATGCAAGGATATGCAATCAATTTGTGTAACCACTTTGTGAAGGAAGGAAATATGGAAGGAAGGAGGGAAGGAAGGAGTAGAGGGAGAGAGGGAGGGAAGAAGGAGAAACAGAAAGGAAGGAAGGAAAAATGGAGGGAAGAAAGGAAGGGAAGGAAGGAAGGAAGGAAGAGAAAAACAAGAAGGAAGGAAAATAGAACATTTTATAATGATTCTCTTTGTTTGATATAGCTAATGTCAATTTCCGATTTCTTTCCCAGCGTTTTTTGCCAATTGTCCAAATCAATGTTGTATCCAAAGTGTTTGAGGAACCTTCTCATTGGAATGGTTCAGTCAAATCCTATCTCCAAAGGACAAATAGCATCTTGGCAAAGGAAGCTTGGTAGGAATAGCCAACGCTCCAGGAAGATAGGCTCAAGATCCAGATGGATCTTGACAGGAGAACTGAGTCTCCATCTAGCAAAATGAAATCCAGTGGTAAGAAAAACAAGGTTATAAGCTGGGCAAGAAAAAAACAAAGGAATAGGTGCAGGTACTGGCTCAATAGCAGCAACTATGAGAGGGATCTTGGTGTCCTAGTGGACAACCACTTAAAGACGAGCCAGCCATGTGATGAAACTGCCAAAAAAGCCAACACCATCCTAGTGTCAACTCATAAAGCATTTGTCAGGCCTGCAGTTATATCCCTTTTAGGATCTTTGGCCTGCCACACTCTCTCTTATTTCATTATGCTGTTTCATTAGTGTAGTAGTTGGGAGGGGGGAATAGAAAGGAGTAGAATTGTGGAATGTGTTGTTGTCATTCTTTTCTAGAAGCCCAAGGTCATCTTTTGTCTCTGCACCTCTGCACCTGACCAGAACCAGCTGGGTGGAGATGCCAGCGTGGAAGAATAAGATTGGACCATGTGATGGATTTGTGGGTGTGGGGATAAGATCATGAACTTTCAACTGGGGGGGAATCCTAGGTAACTTCCAGAATTGGGATTCCACAGATGTACCAAGATGTCTGACTTCTTAAATTGGAACTTTAAGGATTGTTTTGCCTTGGACTCCGATTTAATTCTGCATGGTACTTGGAATGCTGACAGCATTGGCATGTTTATTATAAATTGCCATGGTGAGAAAAGGGATGGGGAGCGCATTCCACGCATACCTTTAGTTAGAGTCGGATCTCAGATTACAACAGCAGGCTGGTGAGGGGTGCACCTCGTTGGAGAATGTGATTCATGACACAGACTGAAGGTAGGGGAGGAACAGAGGTAAAGTTCAGCCATAATTCAAATGAGGCTTAGATCTGACTGCAATGAGGTATTGCCGAAATGGTGTTCCTAATAAATGACTGGATTTCTTCTGAAACCTGGCTCGAGACTCATGAATTAATTAGGGCATCTTTCAGAAACCTGGCAGCTAGGCTGCATTAACAGAGGGATAGAATCAAGCTCACCTGAAGGGTTGATACTATTTTATAAATGCCTTGTTAAGGCTGTACTTGGAATACTGCACTCAGTTTTGGTCGCCACAATATAAAAAAGATATTGAGATTCTGGAAAGAGTGGAGAGAAGAGCAACAAAGAGGATTAAGGGACTGGAGGCTAAAACATAGGAGGAACAGTTGCAGGAATTAGGTATGTCTAGTCCAATGAAAAGAAGGACTAGGAGGGGTGGCATGATAGCAGTGTTCCAATATTTGAGGGGCTGCCACAAAGAAGAGGGGGGAGCAATGTACCAGACCTTCAAAACATCAGAATTCAACACAAGAAATAATGGTTGGAAACTAATCAAGGAGAGGACTAATCTAGAATGATGGGGAAATTCGCAATTAACCAGTGAAAAGGCTTCCCTCCAGAAGCTGTGAGTGCTCCATCACTGGAGGTTTTCAAGAAGAGGTTGGATAGCCTTTGATCTGAAATGGCATAGATTCTCCTGCTTAAGCAAGGGGTTGGATTAGATGACCTCCAAGGTCCCTTCCAACTCGGTTATTGTGCATTCTGTTCAATGAATCTAAGTCATCCGTACCACCCAAATCTTGAAGGATCTACACAAAGTTATTTTCCCCAGTAGATTTGGTCAACTTGGGCAAACTCTCCATGCGCAGAAAATGCAGATACTGTAACTCTCTGAAGAGAAGAGAAGATTTGAAAGTAGGTAGAAAAATATGAGTAGAGATGGTACGTGTGATTTGCTTGTAACGGTACTCACTCAACATGTCCATTCTTGGTGTATTCAATCAATGTCGTCAAATGGATTCTCCTGGCATTTAGTTGAGAGCTTTCTATTGTTAGGGCACAAACACTGGAGGTGGGTTTTGTTTCAGAAATGAGACCGTTCCTCACCTCCTGAAAACAACTCTTATCTTTATATATTGTCTTTGAGGGCCTCTCGAGAGTTTTGAGCACTTCCCAAGTGGAAATCAATCTTCTTCTCCCAGCTGAGGAACCCACGTGGCATGGACTAATGGACAAGAGGCCATGTTTCTAATTCTGGGTGAGTGGATTATTCTTCTGCTACTTTCTCCAAACATTGTAGTTCTGGGATAGGATGCTGCAGGATGGGAGAAGGCCTAAATAATTGGGAAAGATGTATATTGCATTTCAACTGCCCATAATTATCTATCTATCTATCTATCTATCTATCTATCTATCTATCTATCTATCTATCTATCTATCTATCTATCTATCATCTATCTATCTTTCTCTCTATCTATCTATCTATCTATCTATCTATCTATCTATCTATCTATCTATCTATTGTGTGTGTGTGTGTGTGATGAATAAACGAAGGGAGTCTTGTATAGATCTATTTCAAGCTATTTAGCTCTCATCAGCTAGCCACA
>NC_045558.1:5445338-5508127 GCF_009769535.1 Thamnophis elegans
AGAGGGGATGGAGATTGAGTTTGAGGCCGCTAGTTAGCGGAGAGGCCATATTCTCCTCAGTTCCCCGTGAAAGAGGTTGCAGCAATTACAGCTTCTTTTCAATATTTCCTGGAAGAACTAGCCAAGTAATTGCACGGGTCTTCCAGGAAAATGGGGGGGGGGGAATTGATTGCTCCTGGCTCTTTAAAAACAGACTCCGACATTTCCAAGGAAATAGGAAATAGAGGACATTTCCAGGGAATGTTGGGAGGTTCTGAACTCTAACCCTGAACCTATGGTGGGGAGGAGATGCCATAGGTTTATCTTGAGTGCTCTCTGAGCTTGGTGCTTTTCTTGCAAATGTTTCATGACCCAACTAGGGAACATCATCAGTGCTAGAGGAGGAAGAGGAGGGGGAGGAGGAGGAGGAGGACTGTGGTGCTTTCTGAACTTGGTTTATTACAGACATTTTATGACCCAACTAGGGAACATCAGCAGGGTAGGGGAGATGGGGAGGGGAGGATTGTGGGGTCCTTGGTGCTCTCTAAGCTTGGTGGTTTTCTTGCAGACATTTCAGGACCCAACTAGGGAACATCATCAGTGCTAGCAGAGGAGGAGGAGGAGGAGGAGGACTGTGGGGTCCATACCCTCTGATCTTGGTGGTTTTCTTGCAGGCCTTTCATGACCCAACTGGGTAACATCATCAGTGCTAGGAGGGAGTGAAAGTTTTCTCTCTATTTATATACTTGCCCTGTCCGTTTTGGTGGTCACGTTTTTTACAATTGAGCCAAACGTTACTGTTGCTAAGCGAGAAACTTAAGTGAATTTTGCCCCATTTAGAAACCTTTCTTGCCACAGTCATTATGTGAATCATGCATTTATTAAATTAGTAACACTGTTGTTAAGTGAAACTGACTTCCCCATAGACTTTGCTTGTCAGAAGTTCACAAAGGTGGGTCACATGACCCCAGGATACTGCAACCGTCATAAGTTTGAGTTGCCAAGCACTTGAATTTTGATCACGTAATCTTGGAGATGGTCATAAGTGTGGAAAATGGCCACAAGTCACTTTTTTCATTGTTGCAATTTCAAACGGTCAGTAGGCATTGTAAGTCAAGGATCTTATCACTTATTCTTTGAGCCTGTACTTTATCACCGATTCAGAAATAAAATTCTAATATTCCCAGTTTCTAAACGAAGCACCAAGGATTGGTGCTGGGGAAAAAATGACTTATAACCAATCCTCACACTTACGACTATCACAGTATTCCCATAGTCACATGGTCTAAATTCGGACAACTGGGATGTATTTATAACCGTCGCATTGTGATAAGCATTTTTGACCTTCCCAGATGTTTCCTGAGATGCAAAGCCACTGGTGGGAGGCCCTGTGATTCATTTAATAACCATGGCGATTTGTTTATCAATCATGGCATAAAAAGTCAGAAAATCAGGTGTGGCTTGCTTAGCAACAGGCTTGCTTAGCCACAGAAATTCCAGTTCCAATTGTCATAACTCAAGGACTGCCTATAAATTAGGAAATAAACCTCTTGTGTTGTTGTTGTTGTTGTTGTTGTTTTTGCCTTAGCAGATACCACCAAGATATCAAGCATTTCCCAATTGTTAAAACAATAAAAACTGAAAATATTTCACCAAACAATTATGTATGGAGGGGAGCAGAGCTATAAAACAAACGGATTGCATTTTAAAACTTCAACTCTTCATTTGCATTTTAAGCCGTATATTTCCTTTCGTGTACACAATGAATCCCAGCGCATCAGTTACAAATGTTGTATATATATATATATTCACGAGATAAAAACACAACTTGTTTTGGCAGGGTTTTTTTTTATATGCAACAGAAATAATGGTAGATCACAATTAGGAACATATCTGAGAAGATTTACATAAAGTTTGGCTTGTCCTAACATAGTTCAGTCTTACATAATAGAAGTAGTCCTTGACTTACAACCACAATTGAGCCCAAAGTTTCAGTTGCTAAGCGAGGCAGCTGTTAAGTGAATCCCCCCCCCCGTTTTTACTTTCCTTGCCACCATTTTTCTCTCTATCTGGAATTTTAATCACGTGACTACGGGGTGCTGCAACGGTTGTGTGAAAAACGGTCGTAAATCCCATTTTTCAGAGCTGTTGCAACTTCAAACAGTCACTAAATGAAAAGTTTTAAGGCGCGGACTACTTCTATGCAAAAATTTGCAACGATTCAGAATCTCCCTTACGTTCAGTTAAGCTGGCTGCCCACTTGTGGGAGGACACAACCCGAATTTTAATTCAGTTTGATCTCCCAGATCGATATCATATATCCAACGTGTGCAGAGTTGTAATCAAGCGATATATTTTAAAATCAGCCACCGTTTCCTATGGAAGGGGGGTGGGTGGGAGAAATCCAGCAATATATTCAGATATTCCAGATATTTTTTTTTACTTGGAGTTTTATTTGGGAACGTGTCTGGAAGATACGCAGTGAGCAATCAATGCACTTTAGGTTCACCAGCAAGGCAACTGTGAAATTATCACAGTTTCAGAGGGACAGTTGGCATCCGTAGAAAATAAAGTTAGGAAATAAACATATGGATGTCACCACACTTTAGAGAAGAGAGACTTTTACTGTAAGTCAGTGGTTCCCAAACTTGGCAACTTTAAGACTTGTGGACTTCAACTCCCAGAATTCTCCAGCCAGCAGAGCTGGCTGGAGCTAGCAGAGCTGGCTGGAGAATTCTGGGAGTTGAAGTCCACAAGTCTTAAAGTTGCCAAGTTTGGGAACCACTGCTGTAAATTATAGCGGTAGTCTCATCATATGTGTAGCTTCGTTATCAAAGTACATTTTTTTTCTTCCACGGCTTGGATAACATGCTAACTGGCCCACACATATGTACATGCTAAGCAAGGACTGGTTATTAGCCAAGGGACCCTTTTTAGGGCCGTGTGGGAATATAATCTATAAGTGGTCATGAGTGAGCTAGATACAGGGATGCTAAAACATATGAAGAACGGTTGCAGGAACTGGATATGTCTAATGTAATAAAAAAAAGGACTAGGGGAGACATGATAGCAGTCTTCCAATGTTTGAGGGGCTGCCCCAAAGAAGAAGGGGTCAACCTATCATCCAAGGCTCCCGAAGTCAGGACAAGAAGCAACGGATGGAAACTAATCCAGGAGAGAAGCAATCTAGAACTAAGGAGGAATTTCCTGAAAGGGAGAACAATTAATCAGTGGAACAAATTGCCTCCAGAAGTTATGGATGCTCCATCGATGGAGGTTTTTAAGTAGAGATCAGACAGCCATTTGTCTGAAATGCTATAGGGTTTCCTGCCTAGGCAGGGAGTTGGATTAGAAGACCTCCAAGGTCCCTTTCTGTTCTGTATTCTGTTATTGTGTTACGATATTTGATATTCTAGGGCCCCTGTTTCCGGAAGCTGGTAACCAGTGAAGCTGGACCTGCTCCTGAATGGGGAAGGACTTCATTGCCTTAAGGAATCTGATTAGTTAGTTGGTCCCGATGACGTCAGTTGAGTTCTCCCCCATGGCAAGAGACCTTCTAAAGATAAGAGGCCATCAATAGCAATAGCAATAGCAGTTAGACTTATATACCGCTTCATAGGGCTTTCAGCCCTCTCTAAGCGGTTTACAGAGTCAGCATATCGCCCCCAACAACAATCCGGGTCCTCATTTCACCCACCTCGGAAGGATGGAAGGCTGAGTCAACCTTGAGCCGGTGAGATTTGAACAGCCGAACTGCAGATAGCAGTCAGCTGAAGTGGCCTGCAGTACTGCACCCTAACCACTGCGCCACCTCGGCTCTCAACATCAACATCAACAATCAAATAGGATGCCTTGGGTGGTGATTGGATACCTGGAGGTGCTTCGACAGGAAAAGGCATCTCTCTGGAATGCCATGTTAGTGCTTCCTGCATTGGGCAGTGGGTTGGACTAGATGATCCTAGGGGATCCTCTAACATTCAGTGATTCTAGGAGTGGTATCTGCACCATCATCTTGGGGAAGGCCTACCTATTGTATGTTCGCCTTTGTCAAATTTGGTGACTTTTAAGATGAGTGGACTTCAACTCCCAGAATTCCCTCACCCCGCGTGCTTTAACTGGTATGGACTTCAACTCTCAGCTGGGGAATTCTGGGAGTGGAAGTCCACCCAGCTTACAGTTGCGGAAGCTGAGGAGCACGGCTCTATAATGTTGCTATTATGAGTCAACGCTCATTTGAGGGCATAGAATCAAAACGTGTGTGTGTGTGTGTGTGTGTGTGTGTGTGTGTGTGTGTGTGTTTGTGTGTGTTCTACTCTCTACCAATGGGGGGAGGGGAAATGTTTATTTTCCTAATATCTCCAAATGGCCCAGATTCTCTAAGTAAGTATCATCTTTATTGTCATTGTACTTAAATACAACTCTACCAAATTTATTTTCTTCCATCGAATTTCTGGGTCTTAGACTAAGATCTTTTTTCTTTCTCTCTGGATGATATATTTCCATATTTATTCCCTGCTGCAGGCAAACTCTTCCTGGGCTGAAATAATACAAAAACGATCTGTTTTTTTTTTCCCCCCCAAAGGCAGCTATCCCTTTGGCTCCAGAACAAAAATACCAGCCTCCAGAAACATCTCCCTTCAATTCTCCCAAAATGATCCCCACCCCACCCCCCAGTTTAGAAATTTGGGGAGGAAATAAAAAATAAAAAACACAGAAAGAAGGAAAATCATTGTGGCTTACACAAAAAAAAACATTTGGAAAAATGGCAGGTTGTTTTAGAAAGAGTCTATAATACTGATCAAACAGATGCAGGTGTAAAAAAAAGAGAGAGAGAGAGAGAGAGCACGTTTTCAGAAATGGGTGCCTTCGTTTTCCCAGTCTCCTCTTCCCTTTATTTCGGTTTCATCTCTACTCGCGAGTCGTCGGCGTCCAGTTCGTATTCTTCCACATTTCCGGTGGTCCAAATTTTTATGCGCTCTCTGATCTCGCTGCTTCGGGGTGCCAGGATGAAGTCGTAGATGAGAGCTGCGATGACACCCCCCAAAAAGGGGCCAACCCAGAAGACCTGAAATTCAACACAGAGAGAGCACTGAGCAATACAGCTGTGCCCCCTCCCCAGGTTGGCAGAATGCCCAGCCGTCAATCCATCACTGCCCTGCGTATTCCCTCAATGTGTCTTGGATAGTCTTTAAAACTGGGAAGAAAATGGTAAATCAGCACCTTTGAGCAGTGTTCTGATATCTCGGGGGGCTGACCCAAAGAAGGGGGAGTCAAGCTATTCTGCAAGGCACCTGAGGGCAGGACAAGAAGCAATGGGCAGAAACTAATCAAGGAGAGAAGCAACTTAGAACTAAGGAGGAAATTTCCTGACAGTGAGAACAATTAACCAGTGGAACAACTTTTCTCCAAAAGTTGTGAATGCCCCAACACTGGAAGTCTTTAAGAAGATGTTGGATAGCCATTTGTCTGAAGTGGTGTAGAGTTTCCTGCCTAAGCAGGGGGTTGGACTAGAGGATCTCCAAGGTCCCTTCCAACTCTGTTATTCTATTCTACTCTCTACCCCAAATGGTGCAAGAAAATACTTGGAGCTCGAAGTTGAACTGTGGTGCCATTGGTGCTCTCTGAGCTTGGGGGTTTTCTTGCAGAAGTTTCGTGACCCAACTAAATAACATCATCGGTGCTAGAAGGGAAGGGGTTGCAAGGAAGAGGGGGAGAAGAGGAAGAGGGGGAGAAGAGGAAGAGGGGGAGAAGAGGAGGAGGAGGAGAAGGAGGACTGTAGGGTTGATGGCTCTTTCTGAGTTGGGGGGGGTTTCTTGCAGGAGTTTTGTGACCCAACTAGGTAACATCATCAATGCTAGAAGGCAGGGGGATTTCTAGAGAGGAGGAGGAAGTGGTGGAGGAGGAGGTGGACTGTGGGGTCCTTACTGCTCTCTGAGCTTGTTTGATTGCCTGAAAAGTTTAATGGCCCAACTAGGTAACATCATCAGTCCTAGAAGGGAGTGGGATTGTAGCTTCTAGCACTGATAATGTTACCTAGCTGGGTCACAAAATACCTTCAAGAAAAGAAGCAAGCTCAGAGGGCACCAAGGGTGTCACAGTTTCTTCCTCCTCCTCCTCCTCCTCCTCCTCCTCCTGCTCCTCCTGCTCCTCCTCCTCCTCCCCCCTCCAAGCACTGATGACGTTACCTAGCCAAGTCACGAAATGTCTGCAAGAAAACCATTAGGGAACTTGCAAAATGACTACACTGAAAGTCCTCGGCTTGTAACCGTTCCTTTAGCGACCTTTTCAAAGTCACAATGGTGCTGGAATAAAGGGACTGAGGGCTGGTCCTCACACTTACGACCACTGCACCATGGTCATCCGATCGAAGTTCAGCGTTCGGCAGCCGAGATGTCCCTTGCTTTTTAGAAGCAGAGAGACAAGCAGAGCCTTTTCGGGTGATGGTTGCCAGCAGTGGTTGTTGTGTGCGCATACGTGGTGTGTGTGTCTGTCTGTGTGTGTGTGTGTGTGTGTGTAAACCATTGCTGGAAACCATCACCGCAAAACATTTGAAGGGAAAGCCCCTCCGTCGATTCCTTCTGCTTTTTAAACTGCTTCTCTCTGTGTTTACTTCTGCTCATCATCCGTTTTTGCCATTCCCCCCCACACCCCGCACCCCAGTTTTATCCTGAAGTGACAGGATAAAGCAGCTCAAACGTGATTTTCACGAAACTCTTCTATCCCACCGCGGGATTCTCGGTTTAGTCCCCCTTCCGCCAGGCCCACGTCCGGTTTGGGATTCTGATGGGAAAACCTACCCAGTGGTCGACAAAGTTAGTGGTCACCAGAGCAGAGCCGAAAGAGCGTGCTGGGTTAATGCCGCAACCGGTGTAATCAATCTGTGAGAAGCAAAGAGAGGGAGATTCGATTAGACAGAGCCGTGCTTGGAGGCCAGAGAAAGTCATTTCAGCAAGAATTGTTTAGGGGCTTCCATTCGATGCATTGAGAGCTGAGTTTCCAAGTTTTAAATATCACGGGCAGTTCAGGACACAATTGATGGTTTGTTTTTATTTTATTTTATTTATTTGGTTTGTCAACCTTGAACGAGAAAAGAAGTATAAGTATGAATATGACACATAAACATATAAGCAGGTATACGTATGTACATAGGAAATGAGTACAAATAAATGGGGATAGTAGATTAGATTAGATTTAGATTTGTTTTATTTATATGCCGCCCTATTCCCTGCGGGACTCAGGGCGGCGAACAACTCAAGCGGGAAAGGGAACACACAAGTACAAGACAAGCATTTAAAATAGCCACACAAGTCGAGAGGGGAAGGGAGCTCATCAACCCCAGGCCTGCCGACACAGCCAGGTTTTAACGGCTTTTCAGAAGGCCTGGAGAGAGGTGAGGGTCCGAATCTCTGCGGGGAGCTCGTTCCAAAGGGCCGGAGCTGTCACAGAGACGGCCCTCCCCCGGGTCGTAGCCAGTAGGATGGGGACGGAAGGCAGGCTGGTGCGCTTATGCACACCCCCTTTACGGACCTCTTAGGAATGGGGTGAGGAGGTCCATGGTGGACAGTTTGAGGTTGAGGATGTGTGTGTGTGTGTGTTGAGGATGTAACAACGGAGTCAGGTAGAGCATTCCAGGCGTTGACCACTCTGTTGCTGAAGTCGTATTTTCCGCAATCGAGTTTGGAGTGGTTAACCTTGAGTTTGTATCTATTGCAGTGTTTCTCAACCTTGGCAACTTGAAGATGTCCGGACTTCAACTCCCAGAATTCCCCAGCCAGCGAATGCTGGCTGGGAAATTCTGGGAGTTGAAGTCCGGACAGCTTCAAGTTGCCAAGGTTGAGAAACACTGATCTATTGTTTCCCCGCGTATTATTGTGGTGGAAGCTGAAGAAGTCATCGACAGATAGAGCTTTGTAGCAGACAATTTCGTGTACTATGCTTAAGTCAGACCGTAAGCGGCTAAGTTATAGGTTGTCCAATCCCAAAATTTCCACCCTGGTGTCATAAGAGATTCTATTGTGAGCAAGAGGAGTGGAGTACCCTCCTCGTGAAATACCTCTGGATTCGCTCAATTGTACTAATGTCCGTTAAACAGCGAGGATTCCAGACAGACGAGCTGTATCTGAGAATTGGTCTGGCAAAGGTTTTGTAGGCCCTAGATAGCAATAGAGTGTTACCGAAAAAGAAACTTCGGGAAATTAAGTTAACAACTCTTAATGGCAATGCTGTTACAGTGAGCTCTAGAATGCAACTAGATGGCTGCGCAATTCCAAGGTTTAACTTGATAAGACTTCGTTGGGAATATTTGCATCCAGTTTTGGTCGCCAAGATGTGAAAAAGATGGGGAGACTCCAGGAAGAGTGCAGAGAAGAGCAACAAAGATGATTAGGGGACTGGAGGCTGAAACATATGAAGAACGGTTACAGGAACTGGGGATGTCTAGTTTAATGAAAAGAAGGACCAGGGGAGACATGATAGCAGTCTTCCAATATCTCAGGGGTTGCCACAAAGAAGATTTGGGAGTCAAACTATTCTCCAAAGCACCTGAGGGCAGGACAAGAAGCAATGGGTAGAAACTAATCAAGGAGAGAAGCAACCTAGAACTGAGGAGAAATTTCCAAAAGTCAGAACAATTAATCAGTGGAACAGAAGTTGCCTCCAGAAGTTGTGAATGCCCCAACACTGGAAGTCTTTAAGAAGGGACTGGACAGCCATTTGTCTGAAATGGTATAAGATCTCCTGCCTGAGCAGGGGGTTGGACTAGAAGTCCTCCAAGGTCCCTTCCAACTCTGTTATTCAGTTATTCTATGCACTGATTTGCTTTCCAATTTGAGGACATGTCAATACTTTCTTTGGAAAACGTTGCGAATGGCTGTGATAAGGGAGGCATTCTGAAAAACCGAATCAAGTTTGTGTGTCGACCAAATGCCCATGTTTATACTTACTGTCCTGTCTTGTAGACATGAGTGGGACCAATCACCAGGAGATGAAGAGTTCTAGTCCTACCTTAGGCATGAAAGCCAGCTGGGTGACTTTAAGCCAATCACCAGGAGACAGAGAATTCTAGTCCTACCTTAGGCAGGAAAGCCAACTTTAAGCCAATCACCAGGAGACGGAGAATTCTAGTCCTACCTTAGGCAGGAAAGCCAACTTTAAGCCAATCAACCAGGAAATGGAGAGTTCTAGTCCTATCTTAGGCATGAAAGCCAGCTGAGTGACTTTAAGCCAATCACCAGGAGACTGAGAGTTCTAGTCCTACCTTAGGCATGAAAGCCAGCTGGGTAATATGAACCAGCCCTTCTCTCTCACGGTCCAACCTATCCTCAAAGAACTGTTTTCATTGTGAGGAAAGTAGAAGGGGGAAAGGAATTAGATATATTTGCTGCGTTGAGTTTTACTTGCAAGAATGACAAAGGCAGGTTAACAATAAATAACCTTTCAAACAATAGATTTCATTTATGTTTATGTACTGTAGCCACAGAAAAAGTATCTTTCATTTCTGTTTATGTACTTAGCACTGTGTGTGTGTGTGTCTGCGTGTGTATATGTAAAACACATTTGGGGTTGGTGTGTATTTTACGGAGATGGGGGGGGCCACCTAATTAAATGGATTACATACAAATAGCTCAATGTATGGAAAACAAGATAGGAGAAACGATGACAGATTGATTGATTGATTGAACATTTTAACTACTTTAATTGAGATGTAGTGTGTGAAATGCGTCAGGGAGAAAATGGGCAGCGGCTGTTTTTGTTTTCTTCACGGCAAAGAAAGAAAAGAGTATCTTTTTTTTTTTTGGCCTCGCAGAACATTTCGTGTACCGAAGAATTAAAACGGTGGGTGGACTCTCCCCAAATCAGCAAAACACACATCTTCTGTTGGTGTGTCCAAGGGGGAACTAGTCCATGGGGTCTCCAAACTATGCAACTTTAAGACTTGGGGACTTCAATTCCCAGAATTCCCTATGCTGGCTGGGGGATTCTGGGAGTTGAAATCCACAAGCCTTAAAAGTCGCCAAGTTTGGAGACCTCTGGATGAGAGCAGAGAATTGGAAGAAAAGAGAAGACATGAAGAAAGGAAAGGGAAAAGAATGAATAGACAATGGAGTCATGAGTTGAAGCGACAGACACAACAATTGTAGGTGTGGGTACTCAAGAAGAGGTGAGGGGAAAAGATGATAAGGGTAGAAACCTTCTATCAGTTGGTATGCTGTGATTGAATTCCACCATGGCACAGGTAGTCCTCGACTTATGACCACACTTGAGGCCCACATTTCCATTGCTATGCAAGACGGTTACTAACTGAGCTTTGCCCCATTTTACGACCTCTCTGCAGTTGTGAAGCGAAAACCCTCTGAGCATTAAGTGAATCCGGCTTCCCCATTAACTTTGCTTTGAAGGTCAGGTCATGGCAACCATTATAAACATCATAATCCAGGTAGTCCTTAACTTACGACCACAATTTTGGCCCAACGTCGCTCTTGCCAAATGAGACAGTTGTTAAAAGTGAATTTCATCCCATTTTCCCTGCTCTGTTGCCACCGTTATTACCTTATTTCCCCAAAAGTAAAACAGGGTCTTATTTTCTTTTGATCCCCTGGAATAAGTGCTTGATCTTATTTTCGGGGAGATCTTATTATTTTTAGGGTGCATTAAGTGGTGAGCGTGGTCACTTCATGGCTGCTGCTGTGTTGCAATATTTTCAGGGAGGGCTTATTTTCGAGGAGGGGGCTTATTTTAGTGCATGCTCTCAAAAGCCCGATTGGGCTTATTATCTGGGGAGGTCTTATTTTTTCAGGGTAAATGAATCATTGGTTAAGCCAGTAATACAGCTATTAAGTGAATCTGGATTCCCCCGTTGATTCTGCTTGTCAGGAGGCCGCAAAAGCAGATCACACAATCCCAGGACATGGCAACAGTCATAAAAATGAGCTAGTTGCCAAGCGACTAAATTCAGGGCTCAATTGTGATTGTAAGTCGATGACTACCTAAGTCAGAGGTGTCCAAACTTGGGAACTTTAAGACTTGTGGACTTCAACTCCCAGAATTCCCGGGAGTTCTGGGAGTTGAAATCCACAAGTCTTAAAAGTTTCCAGGTTTGGACACCTCTGACCTAAGTGGATGAAAAATATTCCCTTGCTCAATCTATTCTTCATTCTGACAGGCCAATCCGGCTGTTTTGGGGTGGTTTGGCACTCCAAAAAAAGCCAATCTTCTGGAACAGGAAGTGGTTTGGGAGAGCCAAGTTAGCATGCTCCAAGTCCCTCAATTGTGGTCTGGAGAAAGGATGGAAAGTTCTGGAATCCCCCGGAATAGTCTGCTCCAAAAATAGAATTTTTCACAGATCTACCGTAGAGGCAGAATATGATCTGCAACTGAGATGAACGGGATTAATCCAAGGTATTGTCCTATTCCTGACTCTAGGGGGCGATGTCATCTCCGTTTCAAAGCCGAAGAGCCAGCACTGTCCGAAGACGTCTCCGTGGTCATGTGGCCGGCATGACTCAAACCCCCGAAGGCGCATGGAACGCTGTTACCTTCCCACCAAAGGTGGCTCCTATTTTTCTACTTGCATTTTTTTTACGTGATTTCGAATTGCTGGGTTGACAGAAGCTGGGACAAGTCACGAGAGCTCACTCCGTTACGCGGCGCTAGGGATTCGAACCGCCGAACTGCCGGCCTTTCTGATCGACAAGCTCAGCATCTTAGCCACTGAGCCACCGCGTCCCTTTAAGATATCGTCCTACTTGACTTTTAAAAAGTCAGCATTGGATGGTGTGTGGTCTCCATTCCAGGAGTAAAGATGGCATAGCTGTGGAAGGTTTGTGGGAATCTTTACAACACAAGAACGTGTCTCAAAGAATGATACGTTTTTAGGGACGAGTTGGTGCCTCCTCTCGGAATGGTCCTTTATCCATACCTATACCTGCCTCCCCAGGTGCAATTGGGTGTCTTAAATGATATAAAGGTACACCTTCTCCATTATCTAGATCAGTGTTTCTCAACCTTGGTGACTTTAAGTCCTGTGGACTTCAACTCCCAGAACCCCCCAGCCAGCAGAGCTGGCTGGGGAATTCTGGGAGTTGAAGTCCATAGGACTTAAAGTCGCCAAGATCGAGAAACACTGATCTAGATCATTCTCCAACCCTTCAAGTAGAACACGGGAGACGTTAAAAAAAAAATCCTCGTGTTGACAGGTTCTATCATCAACAGAAGAGAATATTGGTAGGTTGAATTGTGAGTTGATAAGATTCTTGCGGACATTTCATGACCCAACTAGAAAACATCATCAGGGCTTGAAGGAAATAAGATTTGGGGAAGGGAGGAGGAAGAGGAGGTGGATTGTGGGGTCCCGGGTGCTCTCTGAGCTTGGTTGTTTTCTTGCAGATATTTCATAACCCAACTAGGTAGCATCATCAGTTCTAGATGGATAAATTCTATCATACCATTGCAACAGTTATCTTCACTTTTCTGACATTTCCCCGTCCCTTATGGGTCCCCTTGGAGGTACACTTTGCATTGTCTTTTGCAAAATCTACCAAGTTTGCATTTAATTAGATTAGAATATGGGTAGATCTTTTTAAGTTTTCCTTTCCGACCCATTCAGAATGGGGAACTTGGGGATAGAACACTTCCGGAGCACGGATCTCTTGAGGTAATGTTTCATTAACTGAATTAGGTAACATCATTAATGATGGTGAGTGTGGGGTTTGCTGATCAGCACAGCTGTATATAAAGATGCTAGCTACTAATATACAGGCACTGATGAAGTTACCTAGTTGGGTAATGAGATGTCTGCAAGAAGAAAGCTCAAGACAGCTTTCTCTTTCTTTTTCATCCTCCTCCGTTTCCTCCTCCTCTTCTCCACAAACCCAAATTCCTCCTTTGCACTGATGATGTTTCCTAGTTGGGTCATGAAACATCTGCAAGAAAGCCCCCAAACGTGGAGAGCGTCTAGCAGTGGTGGGTTTCAAAAAATTTTTTGAACCTACTCTGTGGGTGTGGCTTCCTTTGTGGGAGTGGCTTGCTTGCCATGTGACCTGGTGGGAGTGGCTTGCCGGCCATGTGTTCTCTCTCTCTCTCTCTCTCTCTCTCTCTCTCTCTCTCTCTCCCCTTCCTTTTGTCTGTCCCTTTTCCCTTTTTTCCTTTCATCTCTCTCTCACTTTTTCTTTCTTTTTTCTTTCTTTCTTTCTTTCTTTCTTTCTTTCTTTCTTTATTCCTTCCTTTCTCTTTCTCTCCCTCTCTCCCTCTCTCCCTCCCTCCCTCCCTCCCTCTGTGTGTGTGTGTGTGTGTGTGTGTGTGTGTCAGTGGTGGGTTTCAAAAAATGTTGGAACCTCTTCTGTAGGTGTGGCCAGCTTTCTGGGTCCACTGGTGGAACCTCTTCTAACCGGTTCGGTAGATTTGACGAACCGGTTCTACCAAACTGGTGCGAACTGGTAGGAACCCACCTCTGGTGTCTAGGATCCCACAGTTCCAGCCTGACCTACAAATATTTTCTCTTTTTTTTTTCCGGGTAACCTTTTTCGAAGACTGTCTCAGCTACCCCCACCAGAAATCAACGTCACAGTTGAAAGCTATAGAGCAGATTGATTGAGAATGGGCACCGTAATTGGCTCTTCTTGCGAGCCCTTGCTGTATCTCCTCCCTTTATACTCACGTGAATTATTGTGGTGTTCAGTCTGAGCTGCTTCCATATCCTTTTCTGCTTGTTTTGAACTTCTGTCGCTTTGGTAACAGACTTGGCCTATGTTAGGGTTTTACTTAATATGGTACAGAACCAAAACAGTTCTTTATTTTTCCATACAACCCTTGCTACAGTGCAAAATATAATTTCCTACCACATTCCGTTTTCCATCAATTTCTATTCCTATTTAATCTATTTCTTTTCTATTCTTATGCTCCGTTTCTATGGTCTTACTCCTTTGTGTATAAACCTTTAATCTTAACTATTTCTTAGCTCTTAGGGGGTTTTTTTTTCCTTTTAATTTTCCTCTTCGCTATGTTCTTATTCTCGTGGGTATAAATGGTGTGACTTTTTAAATTATTTCTTGGTTCTTTAAAATTTTTCCTGTTTTCAATGTTCTTGTTCTTGTATGTATAAATCTTACGTTTTTAAAATATGACATCATAGCTTTTCTTCAAAAAAAAAATCTTTTCTATGTCTATAATCGTATGTGTATGGTTTTTTTCCCCTTATTTATTAGCTCTTAGGTGTTGTTTTTTTTAAAAAATCCTATTTTCCGTGTTCATGTTCCTGTGTGTATATATTTCATTTTCCCCCTTTATCTTAACTATTTCTTAGATTTGCTTTTTAATTTTCCTCTTCCCTATGTTCTTATTTCTATGTGTATAAATCTTATGGTTATTTTTTTTTACCTCCACATTTCAAATTTTCTTCTTTATGTTCTTATTCCCATATGTATAAATCTTACATTGTTTTTAATCTTAATTATTTCTTAGCTCTTAATTTTTTAAAAAAAATTCTTCTGTTCAATTCACATAATCCTATTATGTATAGGTCTTACGGGTTTTTTTATTTTAACTATTTCTTAGCTTTTAGCTTTTTTAAAAAAAAATCCTGTCTTATATATTCTTATTTATCAGTGCATAAATCTTTTTTTTTTTAAAAATAATCCTATGGCCAAATTCATACAATTTGCATAACTAGGGTGCATGAAAACCTACAGCCTACCTTAACACGATATGTGTTGACTATGATCACATTTTATGAGTTTAATGTATGAAATTAATCCAGCATAGTTGGTTAATTTATGATTCAGTATATTGCATTATAACCCAGAAAATGGGTCAACCCAATAACAAGGCTACAGAGAGTCCTCGACTTACAACTGTCACAGAACCTGTGCATTATGATTATATGCCTTAACTGTTGTAAAACAGGTCAGTCACATGAAGCACTGCAGTTGTTAAATTAGTAACAGCGTTGTTAAGTGAATCTGGCTTCCCCTTTGACTTGGCTCACCAGATGCTAACAAAACATGACCCCTGGACCCCCGTCATAAATATGAGTCAGTTGCCAAGCAGCAGAATTTTGATAACGTAACCCTGGGGGGGGGGTGTCTTTCAAACACTGTGAAAAAGCACTTTTTTTCAATTCTATCATAATGTTGAATGGTCATTAAACAAATAGTTGTAAATCGAGGAATACTTGTAAGAATAGAGTTCCAGTAAGTCTTGGGGCATCTCTTTCCTGGATCCACCTGTAAGGGCCAACACAGGCATCTGGGTTAAGCTGGAAATCTACTTTTTGGTTCATTATGTGGTGCAGTGGTTAAAGTGCAGTACTGCAGGCAATCACCGCAGATGGGGACTGCAGCCAAGAAATGAAAAGACGCTTGCTCCTGGGGAGGAAAGCTATGGCAAACCTGGCCAGCATCCTAAAAAGCAGAGACATCACCCTGCCAACAAAAGTGTGTTTAGCCAAGGCTCTGGTTTTCCCAGTTGCAATGGATGGCTGTGAAAGTTGGACAATAAGGAAGGCTAAGCATAAGAAAGAATGGAGGCCTTTGAACTCTAATGCTGGAGAAGACTCCTGCATTGAGTCCCTTGGACTGCAAGGCCATCCAACCGGTCAGTCCTAGAGGAGGTCAACCCTGACTGCTCTTTAGGAGGCCAGATCCTGAAGAGGAAACTCAAGTACTTTGGCCACCTAATGAGAAGGAAGGACTCACTGGAGAAGAGCCTCATGCTGGGAACGATGGAGGGCAAAAGTTGAAGAAGGGGACGTCAGAGAAGGAGGTGGCTGGATGGTCACTGAAGCAGTAGACATTAAATGGACTCCAGAGGATGGTAGAGGACAGGAAGGCCTGGAGGAACGTTGTCCATGGGCTCACGATGGATCGGACACGACTTCGCAATTAACAACAATAACTGCAGTTATTGCAAACTATCTCGACCCCTTCCAGTCAGGCTTCAGACCCGGTTACAGCACAGAAACCGCTTTGGTCGCATTGACCGATGATCTCTGGAGAGCCAGAGATGGAGGACATTCCTCCATCCTGGTCCTCCTTGACCTCTCAGCGGCTTTCGATACCATCGACCATGGTATCCTTCTGCGACGACTGCGGGAGGTGGGAGTGGGAGGCACCGTGTTGCGGTGGTTCTCTTCCTACCTCTCGGACAGGTCGCAGTCGGTGTTAGTGGGGGGGCAGAGATCGTCCCCTAGGCCCCTAACATATGGGGTGCCTCAGGGCTCGGTCTTATCCCCCCTACTATTCAACATCTACATGAAACCGCTGGGAGAGATCATCCGCAGGCACGGGATCAGATACCATCAATATGCGGACGATACCCAGTTGTATCTGTCCGCCCCGTGCCAACTCAATGAAGCGGCAGACGTGATGAACCGAGGCCTTGAGGCCGTTATGGACTGGATGAGGGTTAACAAGCTTGTGCTCAACCCAGAAAAGACCGAGTGGCTGTTGTGTTTCCCTCCCAAAGATTCGACCAATATTCCATCACTCAGGCTGGGGGGTCAAATTTTATACCCCTCAGAGAGGGTTCGCAACTTGGGAGTCCTCCTGGATCCACAGCTATCGTTTGACCACCACCTGACGGCTGTGACCAGGGGGGCATTCGCCCAGGTTCGCCTGGTGCGCCAGTTGCGACCCTACCTGAATCGGGAGGCTCTCACAACAGTCACTCGGGCCCTTGTGACCTCTAGGCTGGAATACTGCAATGTGCTCTACATGGGGCTGCCCTTGAAGAGCATCCGGCGACTTCAGCTGGTACAGAACGCGGCCGCGCGAGTGATTGTGGGTGCACCTCGGTTCACCCACATAACACCTATCCTCCGCGAGCTGCGCTGGCTACCTGTCGATCTCCGGATGCGCTTCAAGGTGCTATTAGTCACTCATAAAGCCCTGCATGGTAGTGGATCTGGATACTTGAGAGACCGCCTCCTGCCAATTACCTCCCTGCGACCAATTAGATCACACAGATTGGGCCACCTCCGTATTCCATCGGCCAGCCAGTGCCGGCTGGCAACTACAAGGAGGAGGGCCTTCTCAGTAGTAGCCCCGACCCTTTGGAACGAACTCCCCGTGGAGATTCGTACCCTCACCACCGTCCAGGCCTTCCGCACAGCCTTGAAGAACTGGCTAGCCCGTCAGGCCTGGGGACAAAGATAGTTACCCCTCCCGAATGATGAATGTATGTTGCTTATTACTTTTATTATATGTGTCTATGTCACTGTCTGTACTTCCCCTCCCTGATTTTATGTGAGCCGCCCTGAGTCCCCTCAGGGAAAAGGGCGGCCTACAAATGCTAATAAAATCTCAAAATCTCAAATCTCAGTTCTTCTGACTGCTAGCTGCAGTTCGGCAGTTCAAATCTCACCAGCTAAAGGTTGACTCGGCCTTCCATCGTTCCGAGATGGGTAAAATGTGGACCCAGATTGTTTGAGGGTGCAGGGGCATAAGCTGACTCCGTAAACCGCTTGGAGAGGTCTGTAAAGCACTGTGAAGCGGTATATAAGTCTAAGTGCTATTATGGTTTAGCAAACGCGCCAATACATGAATCTTGAATCTGTACTCACCGCCAGTAGATGACCCAAGGCTACGGAAAGACCGATGGCCAGTGGTGCTGATCCGGAGACGTCCGTTCGCCTCTTGTCCGTTGTGGCGAGCACACAAAGCACCAGCTGCAGCGTTGCAATGATTTCGATGCCCAGGCCTTGACCAGCATTCACCCCCTTTGTCAACTGCAAAAGGACAAGAACACAAAGAGAAGCAATCAACACTCTGCACCAGGATGAAGCTGGGTTGGACACTGGCTCAATTAATGGCCTCAGTGGACACTTTATGACTGCTAAGTTCACTTAACAACCTCTGCAAAAAAAAAAAACGGTCCTAAAATTGGGATGGACGCATGATCAGACCGACCCGTTTTACAACCATCGTGATTTGTGGGCCGGCTCCATTACATTCCTGTGCCCCAGACTACCTGGATTGCTATATAACCAATACAGTTGTGTGTTTTATGACACCGCATTATGTTTTGTATCTCCAAGCAACATAATAAATAAGCTGATTAGAGAGTCAGAAGCCAAAATTAAATGCCATTCCAAAGAGGAAGATTTGTTTGAACTTAGGGTAGGACCAGGGGTGAAATGCTACCAGTTCACCCGAACTTCTATTTCTGACGATCAGATGTGACACGCAATATTGTAAGTTTCCGGTAACTTCTAAATAGCTGCTGAGAACTGGGCAATAGATAATAATATGGAGGAGGAGTAGAGAGGGGGAAGGAAGGAAGGAAGGAAAGGAGGGAGGGAGGGAAGAAAGAAGGAAAGGAGAGGGAGGGAGGCTAGAAGGAGAGAGAGGGGAGGGGAGGGGAGGAAAAAAGGAAGGGGAGGAAAGAGGGAAGGAAAGAAGGAAGGAAAGGAGGGAGGGAAGGAAGGAAGGAAGAAGGAAAGGAGAGGGAGGGAGGCTAGAAGGAGAGGGAGGGGAGGGGGAGGGGAGGAAAAAAAGAAGGGGAGGGAAAGGACGAAGGGAGGAAAGAAGGAGGGAAAGAGAGGGAGGGAGGGAAGGAAGGGGGAGGGAGGGAAGGAGGGAAGAGTGGGAGGAGAAAGAGGAGCTGAAGGAGGAGGGGAAGGGGAAGAGATTATAAATGCAATCAATTGCTATAATTTTACTACATTTTGATGGAAACAGGCATTTTCTTCTGTTATCCGGCCAGAAGTGTTCCATAAGGAACAATGGTTTTGCTCAACAATGGTGCACCATCTTGTTCACTTTAGGACCATGACAGAAAAAAGGTTATAAAATCGGACATTGTCACATAGAGACCTCCTGTTATGACTTACAGCTGAAATCACCAGCTCAATTACATTCGTAAGATGGGGATTTGTTCTATGCATCATTATGCGTGGGTTGTTGTTTTTTTAATCTGTCACAGGTTGACCTCTCTAAACGTTAAAACCATGAAACTAGGGGAGATATTAAATTATAATAGGGGAGGGTGCCATAGATCTATAACAGACACCATATCTAAGGGAGAAAAATATTACAAATTTAGAAGGCACACCCTACAAGTAAACACTTGTAGAAATAATACAGTTTGTGCAAGGCGTTGCACGCTGAAGGGAAGGCACAGAAACTCCAAAACACTCCATGCAAAGAAGGAGTGGGTCTTCCATCTTGACTTTTTTGACCCTCTTCCTTTTCCATGCCACAGGTACTTCCACAGGCATGGATAAAGACCTCCCTGCTTCCTCACATTGGTGCCCTTTGGAATGTCTGAACTATCATCAAAAACCAGCCTGGGCATTTTCACAGAGGAAATCACAACATTGGAGGTGGGGTGGGGAGGGGAATGGTCCATAGGCAAGGCAAATAGATCTAGGCTGCAATATTCCAGATTGCCACCAGGAGGAGACAAAGAGCTGGTGGGAAATTATCTAAACTCTTGACCACCATCTAGTGGTACTCTGAAGTTTTGGCAGCCTAGCTCTTCTTTGGGGAAAAAAGAACAATCCATGAATTTTTTATTTTATTTATTTTGATCCCACCATTATTGTAGTGAGGTGGGTGGCAAACAAAGTTACATAAATAAATAAATAAATAAATAAATAAATAAATAAATAAATAAATAAATAAATAAATAAATAATAAATAAAGGCACAAATAAATAATTGTTATAAATAATTCAAGGTGGTAAACATATCTAATACTCATCCCATCTCCTATTTTTCCCACAGCAACAACCATATGAGGTGGGATGGGCTGAGAGAGAGACAGCGATTGGCCCAAAGTCTCCCAGCTGGTTTTCATGGCTAATGCGGAACTAGAACTCACCGCCTCCTAGTGATTGGGTCAAAGTCACCCAGCTGGTGCCTGGAGAGGGTGAAAACGGCTTCCTCCCGGGCCTCCCCGGAGGAAATACCAAGCTCAGTTTGGAGGTGGTGAGTAGTGTGGCGCACGTGGGGGGGAGGGAGCATGTGTTTGTGTGTGCATGTGGGGGGCACACTTTGCATTATGGGTCCTGGCATGGGCGCATGCTATTGCGCATGTCTAAGGCTGGGCTATAACTCACCGTCTCCTAGTGATTGGCCCAAAGTCACCCAGCTGCCTTTCATGCCTAATGTGGGACTAGAACTCACTGCCTCCTGGTTTCTAGCCCGGTGCCTTCACCAGTAAGCCACGAAGCCCTCTTGGTTCTCTGCCTTCTTACTCCTGAGTAAGTCTGTGTTGAATAATCTCCCCCCACCCCCAAGCTTATCCTTTGGGACCTGCTGGACTAAACCACCCTTCACGCTTATGGCCGTGTCAGCTGGGGTAATGACTATGGTGGCTCCGGAGTGCTGGAGGCCTGGAGAGAGAGAGCCAGCCGCTGATGAACTAAATAGGAAGAATTGTCAGAATAAATGTCAAAGTGGACTAAGTGCTGCTGTGGAAAACATGTCCCGTGACATCTAGGTTGTTTGTCAGACTCAGTGAGAACACACAGTTTGCACGTTCTGCAGCCATGACCCCCAAGCGCATACGGAGCATCAGAGCATCGGCAGCAAAAGGCCAGAGTTTAATTGGCTGAATTAAAATGCTCCGTGTTCCTACTTGGATCCGCAGGCAACTAGACAGCCACGAAAGGCCTCGTGCTCACTGCCAGCCCCACGTTTTTACTCTTGCCCACTTCCCCGCGGGCCCCAGGCGTCCCTTCGAGGCCGATGGTTTACCTCTTGAGGTTTTTCAGACACCTTTGGAAGAATGGGGAGAAATGTTATTCGGACACTGGAAGAGATAAGGAGAGCATGTCAGTCATGGGTTAGATAGAGATGGAAGCAAATGTGGTGGTGCAGGGGGTGGGAGGAAGGAAAGAAGGAGGAAATGGTAGAGAAGGTGAAAAGAAGGAGGAGGAGAGGAATGAAGGATAAAATGGAGGGTGAGAAGGAGAGGAAGGAAGATAAAATGGAGGACGAGGAGGAGAGGAAGGAAGGAGGAAATGGAGGTGAAGGTGAAGGACAGGAGGAGGAGGAGGATGAGAAGGAGGAGAGGAAGGAAGGACGAAATGGAGAAGAAGGCAAAAATGAAGGCGAAGAAGAAGAGGAGGAGGAGGAGGAGTGGAAGGAGGAAATGGAGGAGAAGGTGAAGAGAAGGAGGAGAAGAATGAAGGATGAAATGAAGGAGGAGGAGGAGAGGAAGGAAGGAGGAAATGGAGGTGAAGGCGAAGAACAGCAGGAAGAAGAGGAGGAGGAGGAGGAGAGGAAGGAAGGAGGAAATGGAGAAGGCAAAGATGAAGGCGAAGAAGAAGAAGAAGAAGAGGAGGGGAGAGAGACAAGGAGGAGGAGGAGGAGAGGAAGGACAGAGGAAATGGAGAAGAAGGCGAAGATGAAGGTGAAGAAGAAGAGGAGAAGGACGAGGATGAGGAGAGAGAGACAAGGTGGAGGAAGAGGAAGATTGTGGGTTTCTTGCAGCTCTCTTATTTTTCCTGTTTCTTGTGGATATTTTATAACCCAACTAAGTAACATCATCAGTGCTAGAAGAAAGTGATGTTTGGAGAGAGGAGGAGGAGGAAGAGACATGACATTTCCAGGCCATCTTAAAGATTTTCTAAATGCATCATGCTAAATTTATATTTTAAACCTTCTTTCCTTCTTTCCTACCTTCCTTCCTTCTACCTTTCTTGAGTTCCCTTAACTCAATCTATTGCATTCTTCACAAATCAAAGTATTGTTTGAAGACAGAAATTGCTTCATTCAGACCTGCTTTACTGTTGGCCGAACAATATTGGCTTCTATATACAACACCCCAGTGGTGAAATTCAATTTTCTTACTACCGGTTCTGTGGGTGTGGCTTGGTGGGCGTGGCAGAGGAAGGATATTGCAAAATCTCCATTCCCATCCCACTCCTGGGACCAGCCAGAGATGGTATTTGCAGTTCTCCGAACTGCTCAAAATTTCCTCTACCGGTTCTCTAGATTAGAACCTGTCAGAACCTGCTGAATTTCACCCCTGCAACAACCTGATGTGACTTTCTATTCCTCCACATTTTAGCTCCCCAAACAGCCCCTGGATAATTGTTTTGCTTCAGGTTCTTCTCTCCCCCCACTTCTTTTCCTAGGAATTTCATTTCCACCATTTGAACAAAAAAATGCAGATAACAGGGCACATATTTCAAAGTCAGGATTCTCATTTTTCTCTCTGAACTTTAATGCACAAAGGGATAGAAAAAAGGAAACAGGAAATGAAGGTAGGACAAAGAATTCCAGATGATGTTGTTCTCTGGTGTTGAGACCCCCCCCCCCTCCCCGCTCTGCATTTTATTTATTTTTTGCAAAGAATGGGTAGCAAGAGAAGAAGAAAAAAAATTCATTGCACAAACACGACACCGAGACACATGCAAATCTTGTTATATAAAATGAAGTCATGGGCATGCAATCAAAACACACTTTGGGGAGGCAGCGAGCTAACCAGGATTTAATTCTTTGTTATATAAGACCGGTCTAGAGAAATTCAACGTCAACTTTCCCCAACGAACCGAAAATAGATGAAGATCCGAATCACATGCTCCAACAGACCTCAGCTACCAAGTGACCACAGATGTGTCTCCACCAGTTTTGCTTAGAAACCAGTGTATGAAGGTGGTGATGTCCAAGTGATGTCCTTCCAAGATTTTGGGATTGCAGGCCTCGGTTAAGACAACAACCCTTAAAATATCCGAACGATCTAGCTGAAAATCGCTTCAATTTAGCATTCTGAAGGCGATGTCTAAGACAGAGGGGTCAAACTGGATTTCTTCAAGGGCTGAATCAGAATTGTAGTTCTCCTCTGCGGGCCACCAGGGTAGCGGGGAGAGGATGGGATGGATGCCTCCTCCAGCACCATGCCAGCCAAAATGGACTGCATGGAGCGGGTTGTTTTTAGCCTGGATGAGCCTCCTGCAGTACCCAGGCCAAAAACAGGGCATCCGGGGGAGGGGCTGCATGAAGCCCCCCTGCACCCAGTTTTGGCTGCCAGAGACCCCACAGGCCAGTCCTTTGCTATTTGTAGGCCAGCCCCATGGGTCAAATTTAAGTACTCCGCAGGCCTAGAGTTTGACACCCCTGTCCTAAGATATCTGAAGGACACCAATTGAGAAGATGATGCATATCGTGTAGTGAGTTTCAGTAGGCAGGAACCAGACTAGCATAGCTGCAACAGCATTCATTGACTCAAAAATAGAACTGAGGGACTGCGAGCAAATGCCTGTGATTTATACTCTAGGCCAGGGTCCTTCAAACTTGGCAACTTTAAGACTTGTGGACTTCAACTCCCAGAATTCTCTGGAATTCAGCATAGCTGGCTGGAGAATTCTGGGAGTTGAAGTCCACAAATCTTAAAGTTGCCAAGTTTGGAGACCCCTGCTCCTTAACCAATCATAAAACTAGAAAAAGCCCCCTCTGCAAATATAAATGTTCTAAATTTCCCTCCCAAACTGTTGGGGTCATCTAAAGGTTAGTTTCACTTTAGCACAGTTAACAGTTAGGGTCATCTAAAGGTTAGTTTCGCTTTAACACAGTTAACACAACTATATACATTCAATACATAACAATATAAAACAAGGACTATCTGTTGTTTCGGGCAAAAGGTCTATCTTTACTTCTTATAGGGACCAGCCAGATGTCCCTGAGATGCTTCCAAAAAGGAGGGACATCATTCTCCTGCACGGTTTTCATGCAGCTGCTGTGTGGAAGCATTTCAGAGGCAACTTCGCCCAACCTGGAGTCAACATTGAGACTTCAAGACTGAAAACTCTCAATCGACTTGATTTTCACAAGGTTCAAGACTATTCTGGAGAGAGAGCTGACGTTGCGACGATATGATGTGCGATCTTGGAGCTCCAAGATCGCAGTCAATATTTCTGCCATTGGGCAGTCCTTTTGGATCTAAACCATCCTGAAGAGACGGTGATAGAGAAGAGTACGTCCTGCTGATCTCAGGGACACCACAAAGTCTCTGATTGATCCAGGAGAAGCTCTTTTTCCTGATGACAGAATCTCAGCCCTGAAGCTGCTAAAGTTGGGACAGCTCCGGAATGGAAAGAAAATGGAAGAGAATAGTGTGTCGGATTGATGAGGAAATTTTATTATTAGAAAAGAGACTACCCAAAGAAAATTAAAACTAAATTGAAGACAAAAGAAAACAAGGGGTGAAATTAAGCTACATTAAACTTAGTGTGTTATCCTTTTTTTAAAAAATTCTCTTTTTACGAATGGAAATTCTGCAAATGTTTCCAATTTTTTTTAAATTGGAAGGCTCAGTTTTTCTTCTACTTTTTATTTTTTACTTTTTCTATACATACTTGTTGATTAAACATTTCTTGCTTTTCTACAACATTTGATTGGATTGGTTTTTTTTATTAAGAATTTTTCTCCATAAGTCTGCTATTTAAAAAGGGCTGTAATAGCAGAGAAAGAAAAAAGTAACACTGCCACTTTAAGGCTGGAGGCTGAATCATTATATTTTCTTTCTGCTCTTTGATCATTGAAATTCCTTTCAGTTTGTTTATTGAGAGTGATAGTGGAAAGAGCACCGTTTGTTTGTTTCGGAGTTTTTGCAGTGAAGGCAAAGTTTTGACTTGAAAGATTATAATGAATTTGTTTGGAATACAATAAAAGCCTCGAATGCTATAGTGGCAGTGTTTATAAGTTGGAAGGATGATGCAACATGAAAAAAAAACATAAATATTGTAAATGATTATGTTTAAAATTCAAAAGATATTAATAATAACGGAGAAAATTGAGATGAGAATGGATGATGCAGAACAAAAAACAACAAGAAGAAATGGAAAAATTGAGAATATTTATCAAAAGAAGAAAATTGAGGACAGAGTTCCAAAAATTGAAGGAAAAAAGGAACAAAAAGATAAGAAAATTGTGGATACTGACAGCATACTGAGCGTGGTTGGAAACAGTAAGAGTGGACTATGGAATGGGGAGATAGGTGGACTGGAACTCTACCTCAGACCTCAAAGTACAGAAGAAGAAGAAAGAGAAAATTTTATGGAAGTAAGGAGAAAAATCTTGACTGAAACATCGGTGATAACCAAAAATAAGTTGATGAAAGGAACAGATGGAGGGTTTCAAGTGCTCATAAGATATACAATGAACGATGAGCTGCGAAAAGAAGTCCATAAAAGACCCACTAAGAAAACAACCAGAATATTAATTCCAAAATGACATGAGATATAAAACTGCACTACTACTCGAAAGATACAGGCTGATGTAGTGAAAGTCAAACTTAGTTAAATTTAGAGTATTATATATAGTCATATAAATGATAATAATACATATATTAGTACTAGTTTAAGGATATGAAATTTTATACAAACTGCAAATGAGGACTACGAGAGGAGACTTAAAAGTATTTATTAAATATAATCAATTTTTATTTAGAATATGTTAGAAAGATAAAATGTTATTGAATGGAATGCTATTATATAGTTTTACCTCATATTTAAATCCATACTGGAATGCCAATGTCAACTCATAAAGTTGCCATGGTGAGGAAAGGGGGGGAGCACATTCCATGCATTCCATGCATACCTTCGGCTAGAGTTGGATCTCAGATTACTACAGCAAGCTTGTGAGGCATGCACCTCATTGGAGAATGTGATTTATGACACAGACTGAGGGGAGGGAAGGAACAGGGGTAAAGTTCAGCCGTAATTCAAATGTGTTTAGATCTGACTGCAACGGGGTATTGCTGAAATGCTGTTCCTAATAAATGACTGATTTTCTTTTGAAACTTGGCTCAAGGCTCATGAATCAATGAGAGCATCTTTCGGAAATCTGACAGACAGTCAGATCTAAACCTCATTTGAATTATGGCTGAACTTTGCCCCTGTTTCTTCCCTCCCCACAGTCTGTGTCACTGTTCCCTCTAAGGTGCGCGCCTGCGCGGCCGCGCACGTCACTAGAAACCTCCGCGCAGAGATTTCTAACTGCCGCGCAGAGCTTTCTACCAAAGCAAACGTGGGGAAGTCCTTTGCAGGCGGCTAGAACTGGCCGCCTGCAAAGGACCTCCCCAGACTTGTTTTGATGAGCCGCCCGTGGCAGTGGTGCCTCTCTCTCCACGTGGAGCACCTGAGCTGGCCCCCGCGTTATCCCTCCCCCTTCCTCCTGTGCCGTGCTTTTGAGGCCGCGGGAGCTAGTAGGAAAGCGGCGGAGGTGGAGGCGATGGCAGGGATAACCCAGAGCCCAGCTGAGGTGCTCTGAGTGGAGGGGGAGGCACCACCGCCACTGCTTTGCCGGTGAAGGAGAAGGAGCAAGAGGACTGGCAGCTTTGAAATGGTCCCGCCGGCTGCAGATTTGATTCAGCGTAAGCAGGGGCCGAACACATGCTGAGCCGACTTTGCGCAGTGAGGCGGAGTAATTCAACCCCCCCCAAAGAACACGTGTCTGTGTGTGTGTGTGTGAGAGAGAGAGAGAGAGAGAGAGAGGGAGGGAGGGAGGGAGGGAGAGAGGGAGAGAGAGAGAGAGAGAGAGAGAGAGAGAGAGAGAGAGAGAGAGAGTGAGTTGGATCAAAATTGGTGGCCAAAGGAGTGGAAGGAAGGAAGGAAGGAAGGAAGGAAGGAAGGAAGGAAGGAAGGAAGGAAGGAAGGAAGGAAGGAAGCCCTGCCCCCTGTGAAAAAAACTGAAGATGGAGCAGTGAATGAATAAGCCATAAAAGCAACAAACAGTTAATGCGTAAGTAAGCTGAGGAGCGTTCTCAACTAAGGAAGAAATATAAGAAAGAAATATAAAAAGCTCAATATGCCAAAACACTTATTTTAGTCTTCATTTAATTACTTGTATTGTAGTCTGATGTAACATCTTTTTAAAGTTAACGTTAGTTAGAAAAGATAGGGTACAAAACTTAAATAATAAAAAAAATTCTACATTCATTTTGAAAAATAAATGCAATACTTGATTAATTTCATATCTTTATTTAAAATAGTTTTGGCATGGCATATCATTTTATTGACTCAGTTGGAAATGATGTGGATGTTGTATCTGATTCTGAGGCATATATATTCTTAAGTAACATAACATATAGCATATTGTCCAAACTTGCTAGACTATTTAATTGATCTTATTACTTTAAAGGGGGAGAGTTTCATGATAAATTATTTTATTACATTTATGTTGTATTTATATATTATATTTATTACATTTATATTCCACATTATATATTTGTATTGTTATTTTAGTGTTTATTGTCAATTTTGATAGATATATTGATATATCAATACTGATTTTAATCATACTAAATAACAATTACTGCTATTATTTATCAGCATTAAATATTTACAGTTTTTAATATTGAGTTAGTCGTATTTTAGAATAATAGGATTATCTTTTAATAGGATAATTGGCAAAATCTAATTCAAATGTGATGGGTTGCATTCCAAAGGAATGTGAGAGGACAGGTTGCCTGCAAAATGCCAGGACCCAGGACCTGTTGGTGCCATGTCTCTCTCTAGCCAGTCTAATGATCTAAAAGCTGAGCAGAAGTCTTTTTTTTTTCAGGGTGAGCGGAAAAGTATAGTGTTTGAGTAGCACATTTTCATGCCTGGCATTCATCAGGCTGAAACCTCGCTCACAATTGGTGCTTGGCACTTGGAATGTTGCGCAAATGTCCAGCAGACGAGACAGAAGTTCAAACTGTTGCTCTCTTAGGTGCTCAGGCATGAAACTGTGCCGCTCAAACACTATACTTTTCCGCTCACCCTGAAAAAAAATTAGAGGGAACATTGGTCTGTGTCATAAATCACATTCTCCAATGAGGTGTATGCCTCGCAAGCTTGCTGTAGTAATCTGAGATCCAACTCTAGGCGAAGGTATGCGTGGAACGCTCTCCCCCCCCCACTTTTCCTCACCATGGCAACTTTATGAGTTGACATTGGCATCCCAGTGGCATCTGGATGGCTACTGAGACAACCAGTATAAAGATCTAAGATGTGTCCTGGTCTTCTCCAGTAGATAGGTTGCTCTTGAATTTTTATTAGAAGAGTCTTTTTTTAAATAAAGTTCTTTTAATTTTTTGTTCTCTCTATATACATTCACATTATTATTGTTGTTGTTGTTGTACAATTGTATCACAGCGGCCAGTTGTTTCGCCGGATTTGGCATTGGTTACTAGTCGGGCCCCACCCAGGGGCCTAGGACGTCGTAACGTATTTTCGTAATATGCGTGCAGATCCAAGCAGTGCGGCTTTTTGCATTTGACTAATGGTGATTTTGTCAATTTTTAACTGTTTTAAATGTAATTCCAGTGCTTTTGGAATAGCACCCAGTGTGCCAATTACCACTGGAATTACCACTGCTGGTTTGTGCCATAGTCGTTGAATTTCGATTTTTAAGTCCTGGTATCTTGCGATTTTTTCATGTTCCTTCTCGGCGACCCTGCTATCACCTGGTATTGCGATGTCTATGATTGTGACCTTATTTTTCTCAACCAGTGTGATGTCTGGTGTATTATGCGCCAGTATTTTGTCGGTTTGTATACGGAAATCCCACAAGATCTTGACCATTTGATTTTCGGTGACTTTTTCAGGCTGATGTTCCCACCAGTTTGTTGCTGTTTTAATATTATAATTTTTGCACAAATTCCAATGGATCATTTGTGCTACTGAATTGTGCCGCAATTTATAATCAGTCTGCGCGATTTTTTTACAGCAGCTGAGAATGTGATCAACAGTTTCATCAGCTTCTTTGCAAAGTCTGCATTTGGCATCATCAGAGGATTTTTCGATTTTGGCCTTAATGGCATTTGTGCGGATAGCTTGTTCTTGCGCAGCCAGGATTAGTGACTCTGTTTCTTTCTTTAATGTACCTGTTTTTAACCATAACCAAGTTTGTTCCCTGTCCACTTTATCTTTTATTTTTTCCAGAAATTGACCATGCAGTGCTTTGTTCTGCCAACTCTCCATTCTTGATTTTATCACATCTTTTCTGTATTCTTGTTTTGTCTGTTGGGCCTTCAGTAGATTTTTGTTCTTTACTTCGATTAATAGATGTTCTTGACTTTCTTTTAAATAATCAGCCAGTGCATGTTTTTCTTCTTCAACTGTTTGCTTCACTTGTAATAATCCTCTGCCACCTGATTTTCGGGGCAGATATAGTCTATCAGTATCACCACGTGGATGTAAACTGTAGTGCATTGTCATTAGTTTCCTGGTTTTTCGGTCCAAAAGGTCCAAATCAGTTTGTGTCCAGTTAACTATGCCAGCTGTGTATCTTATAACTGGTATTGCCCAGGTATTTATGGCCTTGATTGTATTTCCACCATTCAATTTAGATTTCAAAATTTTCCTAACTCTGTTGGTGTACACTCGTCTGACAATAGTTTTTACTTCTCCATGCTTGATGTTATCCAACTGCAGAATGCCTAAGTATTTGTAGGCTTCATTTTCTTTGCATTTAATTAGTTGGCCATTGGGCATTTCAATTCCCTCACATGCAGTGATTTTGCCCCTTTTTATGGATACAGTGGCGCATTTTTCCATGCCAAACTGCATTGAAATATCGGTGCTGAATACTCGGACTGTATTTGTCAATGATTGGATTTCTATTTCTGACTTTCCATAGAGTTTCAAATCATCCATATATAGTAAATGCGAAATTTTTTCAGCTTTTTTTGGCTGTTTGGTAGCCTAATTTCATTTTTTTTAAGATTACTGATAGTGGGATCATTGCGATGATGAAGAGAAGAGGTGAAAGTGAATCACCCTGGAAAATTCCTCGCTTGATATTAACCATTCCGTAGCTCTCATTCCCTACTGCCAACTCAGTTCTCCATTGTTTCATTGCCTTTTCAGTAAAGGATGTAATATTTTTGCTAATGCCAGTTGTTTCTAAGCATTTTATGATCCAACTATGTGGCAGTGAGTCAAATGCCTTTTTGTAATCAATCCAGACCATATTCAAGTTCGTTTTTCTGTTCTTACAATTTTCTAATATCATTTTATCAATTAGAAGCTGATCTTTGGTGCCCCTGCTCCTTCTTTTGTTGCCTTTTTGCTCTACTGGCAAGATGTTGTTTGTTTCCAAATAATCCATCATGTTATCTGCAATAATGCCTGTGAGTAATTTGAAGGTTGTTGGCAAGCATGTTATTGGTCTATAGTTTTCTGGTGTTGTTCCTTTAGTTGGATCTTTCTGAATCAAGTATGTTTTTCCAGTTGTCAACCATTCATCAATTTGGCCCTTTTGTAAAATTTCATTCAGTTGCCTGGCGAATATTGCATGTAAACTGGTCAGATATTTGAGCCAGAAACCATGTAATTGGTCACTTCCAGGTGATGTCCAATTCTTTACCTTTTTAACTCGATTTTTGACCACCTCAGTTGTTATTTCTAATACTTGCATTTATTTGTTGCCAATGCTTTTCTCAAAGTCATGTATCCACTTTGCTTCCTTGTTGTAGTCCTTTGCATTTTCCCACAATTCTTTCCAGAATTCAACTGTGGCCTGTTTTTCTGGTTTTTCACTTTTGGTGTCACCATTTACATTAAGACTTTGATAAAAACGCCGTTGATCTGATCGAAATTGCTGATTTTGTTTATATTGGATGATTCGTGCCTCATATCTTTCAATTTTTCTAGCTGTTGCTGTTATCTGCTGTTTTACAATCTCTACAGCTTCATTGATGTTTCTTGTATCCAATCTATATCTCCTGATTAGCCGATCTATGATTTTGTTGTTTTTAAGCCGTTGCTCATGCATGTTCTTTAAGTTACTAGCATCTGCCCTTAATTTTTTTATTTTTTGTTCTAAACGGATTTTCCACTTTGGCTTTGATGCTTTTTCTGTTGTATGACTAGGTACTTTAATTTTAATGCCTAGTTCATTAGTGACTATTACAGCTGCGCTGTACATTAACTGGTTTGTTTCCAAGATGGATCCCGGTTCAATTGTTGAAAACACTGCATTAACCATTTTCATGATAGGGGCCAAAATTTTCTTAGGCACAGTTTTTAGTGATGGTAAACGTTGCCTTTCCTCATTAAGCAGAAAATGCTCCATGATCTTATCCTTCAATTCTTTTTGTTTTTGAGTTAGTTCATCAGTTGGTTCAGTGATAACTGGTTCTAGTGGTGGTGGTGTTATTTCCTCCCCAAGAGCTTCTTCTGGGAGTTCTACTATAATGTCTTTAGTTGTGTCTTGAATATCAGTTATTTCCGCTTGTGATATTGTTTTTTGGGTTTTGCAATTTGCCTGAATTTCCTCATGTTCAACTTCACTAAACACTTTATTCCGTATAATAAATCGCCTTTGATCTGCTAGTCGTTGTTCACTAACATTTGAATCTGGATATTGTTGTTTCCATAATTCATACATTCGCTTTAAATAGCCTCTTTTTTCTGGCTCTGAGTTGTAGTAACAGGCCATTATGGCACGGTTTTCATCTGCACTATATTTTTGTCGTTTTGTTGGCTGGTCCACTTGTAGCCCACTTGTCGACGGATGTCCAGGGACCCCAACATCCGCCGCGGCCCTTGTTAACCCGCGCGACGACCGATGCGGTATGGAATTCTTATTTGTTTTTTTCACCATATTGTATGGGTTGGCGGGGGGTTTTTTATGGGACCAGATGCCAACCTGATCCCAACCTTCCTCCTTTCTCATCCGGGCTTGGGACCGGCAATGGCGGAGTTATTATTATTATTATTATTATTATTATTATTATTATTATTATTTTTACATTCATAATTCTAATACATTTGTCATTCCATTTATAGAATTGTAATATTCTATTCACGTTGTTTTGTTTACCATCCCTTGCCCATTTTGATACCACCTTCTATTGCCCCAGTTCAGCTCTGCTAGGCTTCTGGGCGTAACTCTCACTGGCTAGCTGGTCGCCAGGTCTCTGCCGTGCATATATGTGGGAGGCCATGCAGGGGGGTGCAGGCGGGGGATGTGCATGCTTATGTGGGGGGCATGTTGGACGACATGCGTGCATTGCATTTACACGCATACTAGCATGCTTTGAGCACTTAGTCCAGAAAAGGTTAACCATCCCTGCCTTATAGCATTGCCTTGAGGGAAGAAGCTGAGATTAAACTAAAACACATTTTTGATAATTAGCAGACAACTACAACTAACATTATTAGGGAAAAATAGCAGCGATAAAAATGAATGTACTACCCAGACTATTATACCTATTTCAAACAATCCCCATAAAATTAGGACATTTTTTTCTGAATTGAATAAGATTATATTAAAATTCATATGGCAAGGGAAGAAAGCCAGGATAAAGTTGAATCCTCTACAGGATGACAGAAGCAGAGGTGGTATGGGACTCCCGGACTGGGAGCTTTATTTCAAAGCAGCAGCACTAACATGGATCAGGGATTGGATAAATTTAAAAGAGCTGAGGTGGCGCAGTGGTTAAATGCAGCACTGCAGGCTACTTCAGCTGACTGCAATTCTGCAGTTCAGCTGTTCAAATCTCACCGGCTCAGGGTTGACTCAGCCTTCCATCCTTCCGAGGTGGGTAAAATGAGGACCCGGATTGTTGTTGGGGGCAATATGCTGACTCTGTAAACCGCTTAGAGAGGGCTGAAAGCCCTATGAAGCGGTATATAAGTCTAACTGCTATTGCTAAAAAATAAAAGAATACTAACATTAGAGGGCCATGATTTGCAAATGGGACGACATTTTTTTCCTATGGGAAGAGGGTAAAAAGAAACAAAAATACTTCCACAGACACTATATTAGAGATGCACTGATACAGGTCTGCAATAAAATTAGAGAAAAACATTACATGAAAATACCGACATGACTTTCCACTATGGAAGCCATGACACATCCCAATACACTAGATCTATCAAAAATGGTTAGATATAGTGAAATTTTGGACAGCCAAGGAAATTTGAAAACAAATCCAGAATTAAAAAACATTTTTGAAACTAAAAAAAAAAGAAGTCATTTACAGGTCAGACGCTACTACGTACAATTTCGTATGCGATACCTAAATCCAGCCTCGCGTGTCACAGTTGTAAACTATCCAGCCCAGGAATTCCAAGCCTTGTAGCATTAGGTACTTCCTTGAGCACAGAAGAGTGCAAAACCTGCCTTGTAAGAGTGCAAGGGGGGCACTTAAGTCCCCTCCCTACGATATTCTTGGGTGATTGGGTTCTGGAGGCAGCTCACCCCTGGGGTTCACTTCTGGGGGTTCGCAGGGGCTTGGGGGGGGAACCTTTCGATAAGATTCTGTGCAGTTTGGAGAACCCCCAAATCTCATTCCTGGATGGCCCGGCCCATCCCTCCCCTCTCAAGAGTCGTCCCCCCCGCTGCCTATTTTGGATGCAGATAAGTGCATGGAGTGTGTGGAGGCTTCGGAAGGGCAAAAACGGGCCCATTTCCAGCCTCCAGAGGGCTTCTGGGACCTGGGGAGGCCGTTTTCATCCTCCCGGAGGCTCAAGGAAAACCTCCAGAGACTGGGGAGTGCAAAAACGCCCCCCCCCCCCGCCGTGATGCAAGAGGCTGATTAGGCCACTCCCACCTTGGCCACACCCACACAGCAACCAGGCAGAGAACCTCTTGCTAAAATTTTTGAAGCCCACCCCTGGGCCACCCCCCCCCTTATGAAGGAACATTTCCCCCCACCATCACCCAGAACTATCCTCTCGTCATATCTCACAACCTGGCCTTTTCTTGTAATATTGAGGAATATTAAAAGCTTGGGAGTTGGGAATCAAATAAACCACATAGCAATTAGAGTTTGCAAGACTGTGGGTCACATTGCTGGCACTGACCTCAAGATCTCATCGTCACTTTGGGGCATGCATGATCTGCTTGTCATGCCGACACCTGGAATAAAATTGAAGGCAATCCTCAAGAGGGCAGAGATAAGGCAATAGGAGCCAGTTGTGTGCTGCAGCTGCCAAAAAAGCCAAAACAGTTCTAGGCTGCATCAACAGAAAAATAGAATCAAGATCATGTGAAGTGTTAATACCACTTTATAAGGCGTTTGTAAGGCCACACTTGGAATACAGCATCTAGTTGTGGTCTCCATATTTTAAAAAAGATGTGGAGACTCTAGAAAGAGTGCAGAGAAGAGCAACAACAATGATTAGGGGACTGGAGCATAAAATATACAAAGGACGGTTGCAGGAACTGGGGATGTCTAGTTTAATGAGAAGAAGGACTAGGGGGAGACATGATAGCAGTCTTTCAATATCTCAGGGGTTGCCCCAAAGAAGAGGGACTGAGCTATTCTTCAAATCACCCAAACATAGGACAAGAAGCAATGGGTGGAAACTAATCAAGGAGAGAAGCAATCTGGAATGAAAGAGAAACTTCATGAGAGTTGAGAACACTTAACCAGTGGGACGACTTGCCTCTAGAAGTTGCGAATGCTCCAACACTGGAAGTTTTTAAGAAGAAACTGGACAGCCCTTTGTGTGAAACGGTATAGTGTTTCCTGCCTGAGCAGAGGGTTAGACTGGAAGACCTCCAAGGTCCCTTCCAACTGTTATTCTGTAAGAGAAGCTGGCATGTGGGTTGTGACATTTCACCGCGCAATTGGAATGTGGAGATCAAAAAGGCAATTTCATATAATACTGAATCAAGCTTGCAATCCGAGCTGGGGATGGGGGGGGAGGAGGAATAAAAATAGGCAATTAAATTAAGAGTGAGTGACTTGGCCAACATCTCCTTTCCAACTTCTGTGTCAAACAAGGCATTTCATACAGAAGAGCTTTCACAACACAGCCCAAGAACAAGACATAAGTGGCTTAATATAGCCAGAATTATTATTCTTATTAGATTTTTTTTTAATCCCTCTTTCATTAATTTATAAGTGACTCGAGGAGGTAAACCCCTTCTTTGTCCTATTTTCCCACAACCACAACCCTGTGAAGAAAGGTTGGAAGAAAGTGACGCAGCTGGCTATCATGTATAAGGCAGTACTAGAACTCACCATCTCCTGGTCATTGGCCCAGAATCACCCAGCCAGTGATTTTTGTGCACAAAGTGAGACTAGAACTCACAAGTCTCCTAGTGTTTGGCCCAAAGTCACCCAGCTGGCTTTGTGTCTAAGACAAGACTAGAACTCACTGAGTCTAGGTGGTACTAGAACTCACTGTCTTTTAGTTGATCAGCCCAAATCACCCAGCTGGTTTTTGTGCCTAAAGCAGAACTAGAATTCACTGACTCCTGGCAATTGACTCAAAGTCATCCAGCTAAATTTCATGCCAAGCTGGAACTAGAACTCACAGTTTCCTAGTGATTGATTCAAGTGGAACGCCCCCACATCTTGCCACATGAATGTGCAAGAATGCTTGAGAGACCGCCTACTGCCGATAACCTCCACACGACCCATTAGATCTCATCGTTTAGGCCTCCTCCGAGTTCCATCTGCTGGCCAATGCCGACTGGCCACCACGCGGAGGAGAGCCTTCTCAGTGGTAGCCCCGACCCAATGGAACGATCTCCCCATGGAGCTTCGTACCCTCACCACCCTCCAGACCTTCCGCATAGCCCTTAGAACCTGGCTATCCCGTCAGGCCTGGGGCTAAAGATTGTAACCCGCCCGAATGGTATGAATGTTGCGTTTTAACCATGTACTGTCTTATATGTAAAAGTCTGTCCCCCCCCCCTTCCTTTTGATTGTGAGCCGCCCTGAGTCCCCCCAGGGAAAAGGGCGGCATACAAATAAATAAACTATAAACTACATTTACCCATCAGAATTTTTCCAAAATTCTCCCCTTTTCTGCAAGGATTTTCCCCCCATAATTGAATGAGAAACAATTAGTGGGGGGGGGAGAGCAATGAGGCAATTTTTCTAGACTTATTATGGTTGACTACAGATATCAGCACCAGAGCAGTATTTGATTAATACTTAGATGGGAAACCACTAGGATTTCTCCAAATTGTGAATTGTGAAATTGCAAAATTCTCATTTGTAGTAAACCATATTTATAGCAAATCACATTTATACACCATTCAAATGAGAAAATGAAAAAGCTAAGCAGGAAGCAAAAGGCAAAGAGTCTACACACAGATAAGCAGGGGTTAACACCAGACAAACAAGCGGGCAGACAACAATATCCTAATCAAGAAACTATCAAGTAGAAAAGCATACCTCACCAACAGGGGCAGGACTAACTATTATATAGGTAGTACAACACTTTGTTTAATGACCATCAACGTTACTATTGCACTAAAAAAAGGAATTTATGACCATTTTTTCTGCTTATGATTGTTGCATCATCCCCATAATCACATGATCTAAATTCAGACCCCTGGGCAACTAGCAAACATTTACGACAGTAGCAGTGTTCCGAGATCATGTGATTCCCCCCCCCCTTTGTGACCTTCTGACAAGAAAAGTCAATGGAGAAGCCTGATTCATTTAACAATTGCATGGATTCGCTTAACAACTGGGGCAAGTAAGTTCGTAAAATGGGGCAAAACTCACTTAACAACTCTATTGCTTACCAGTGGGAATTTGGGGCTCAAATTTTGGTTGTAAGTCAAGGAGTGACTCCAGGACCACCTGTATATTAGCAAGAAGCAAGCCCAAACTCACAAGCACTGATGGTGTTACTTAGTTGTGTCATAAAAAAGTCCAAACTCTGAGAGCACCAAGGATTCCACAGGAGTGGAGACCAACAGGTGATCTCTTAGAAATTGAAAGCCAGTGCAGAAAAAGACAAACTGCTCCACAGTTGTTGCCAAGAACGCAACACAAATGTGTGTCCATCAATCACCAGAAGCTTCATAATCCTTAGAAATGTGTTTTTCAACCTTGGCAACTTTTAAATACCGTATTTATCGGCGTATAACACGCACCGGCGTATAACACGCACCCCCCATTTTAACACAAAAATTTGAGTAAAAATTTTTTTCATTAAAAATAAATGACTTGGAAGCTCGGAACTTAATGTTGGATTAAAATTTATAACATTAGAACATGAATTATAACATTAACTCCTCTTAAAAGGCAAACTTTCTTCTCTTCCTTCCTTTCTCCTTCCATCCTCTCTTCTTTCCTCACTCACTCCCTTCCTCCTTTTCTCTTCCTTCCTCCTTCCATTCTTTCAACTTCCTTTCTTTTACCTATCTATCTTTTCTGTCTTTCTGCTCTTTCCATTTCTCTCTTCCTCTTCGCTTCTGTTCCTTCCTCCTTCCATCCTTTCACCTTCCCTCCTTCCTATTTCTTCCTTCCTTCTGCCTATCTACCTTCACCTTTGTCTTTCTGCTCTTTCCCTGTCTTCCTCTTTCCTCCCTCCCTTCTTTCCTTTCTAGTTCCATCTTTTCTTCTTTCCTCTCTCCCTCCCTTTTTCTTTCTTCCTTCCTTCCTCCTTCCTCTTGCCTATCAACTTCATCCTCCTCGTCTTTCTGCTCTTTCCCTCTCTTCCCCTTTTCTTCCCACTTCCTTCCCTCTTTTCTCCCTCCCTTCTTCTTTTTCTTCCTTTCTTCTTCCATCTTCCTCCTTCTTTCCATCTTTTCTCCTTCCATCTTCTCCCCCCTCCCTTCTTTTCCTTCCCCCTCCCTCCTTCCTTCCTCTCCTTCCCACTCTCTCCTTGGGAGGGGTTGGGGTTGGGGGTGGCAGCAGAGACCAAATAAAGTCAGAAAATCTTATTAAAACTTTCCTATTTGTTGGATTGCCTTGCTGCGAACTTATAAACCAAATCAGGGAAACATTTTGCAACCGAGCCTGCTGCAAGGAGAGGCAGTCCTGCCCCAGTTTTGCAAGGAATGAGAAACGGTGCTTTAAACAGAAGCAACTGCAAGGAACCGCAGACAGGGAAAGAAAGAAAGAAAGATCCTTGTAGCACAAAACCCACCTTTGCATGGTTGTGAGAACATAAACAAACAAAAAAAAAAAGCACAGCGTCCCTCCGCCCTCTGAATAGGACTCAGCATGACTCCGAGCCGGGCAGGGAGATAAGCACCTTCATTTGCATTCTCTGAGACCGTGATGCTTTGCAAGGAACATTTCCCCGGGCTTTTTGGAGATTTTTCCTTTCGTGCTTAAATAAAAAGAACGGGACTTCTTTAAAACGCCACAGCTCTTTCAGCCTAACAAAAATGCAATCTCTTCCTTCGTCCTTCTCCGTCACTAACAGCTGGGGGCTCAGAAATCGGAGTGAAAAGTCAGTCCTCCATCTCTTCCCTCTTCCCGGATTCACTCCGAAGTTTTAAATCTTCCTTCTGTGCATAAACACTCCCTCCCTCTCCCCCTCCCTCTCCCTGTATCTGTTTGTCTCTCACTCTCTGTGTGGCTCTTTACCTCTATCTCCCCCCCTCCCTTTCTCTGTCTCTCTTGTCATTCTCTGTGTGTGTCTGTCTCTCTCTCTGTCTCTCCTCCCTCCTTGTGTGTGTGTGTATGTGTGTGGGGGATCCCTGCCACCGCGGATGGGCTCCGGACTAGTGGAGCCTCCTCTTCCTCCTTTTTAACCAGGCGATCTTTGGCTGCTACACAATCCCAAGGTTTGCAGCGCTTCAGAGAAAGAAGGCATGCGAGAAAGCCCCCCCCCCCCATCCCCGCTGCCTGAACATTTGAATGAAGGAGGCTGCAGGCTCCTTTGTCCTTGGCTATGCAATTTTCTTTCGTTCTCTGCTGCCCGAACGAGTGAATAAGGCAGAGGGAGAATGAAAGGAGATTGCGTCCCTTCTGTCTCCCAGTTGCTCAGAAAAGCAACTGTGGGAAGGTCAAAGTATCCATGGAGAGCGAGGCTGCTGCCGGCCGTTTCACCTTCAAGGTGAAACGGCTGGCAGCAGCCTCGCTCTCCTGCGGCCAGCGTCCGTTTCAGTAGGGAAGAAAACTTCCTTTCGCCTTCCCGGGCTTCTGCCGCCCGGCAGAAGCCCCGGGACCCAGTCAAATTCGCTGCGCAAGGTGAAACGGCTGGCAGCAGCCTCGCTCTCCTGCGGCCAGCGTCCGTTTCAGTAGGGAAGAAAACTTCCTTTCGCCTTCCCGGGCTTCTGCCGCCCGGCAGAAGCCCCGGGACCCAGTCAAATTCGCTGCACAAGGTGAAACGGCTGGCAGCAGCCTCGCTCTCCTGCTGCGGCTTCTGTTTCAGTAGGGAAGAAAACTTCCTTTCATGGGCGCTGGTGAATCAGCTGGAGCAGGCAGTTTGGGACCCGGCGTATCGGCGTATAACACGCAGGCAGGGTTTAAGCTTGCAATTTTAGTTTTAAAACTGCGTGTTATACGCCGATAAATACGGGTATGTGGATTTCACGTCCCAGAATTCTAGGGAATTGCATGCTGGCTGGGAAATTCTGGGAGCTGAAATCCTATCTGAAGAACTTTGAATTATAACGTTCTACCTTGCCAGGAAACACAGAGGACCAGAAGAAGAAAAAACAGATCTGTTCCCCCCCCCCTTCCTTGGCAGTAATTCTTTAACCTTTACCTCTACGCACGCTCTCTCCCTCCCTCCCTTTAGTTGCCATAGGAAAAAGTTAACAAAAGTTTCCATGCCACAAAATTTAGCCACAAGCTTGGAAACAGTTCCCTTGAGAACACAAAGGCTTTCTACACAAATGGAACGACACCGAAACACACTAATGGGATCTTCTTGTCCCACACGTAGGAAAGTGTACTGCTATACCTCCAGCAATATAACGGAATAACAGAGTTGGAAGGGACCTTTGAGGTTTTCTAGTCCAACCCTCTGTTCAAGCAGGAGACCTATACCATTCCAGAGAAATTGTTGTCAAGTCTCTTGTTAAAAAACCTCCAGTAACGAAGCACCCACAACAGAAGGACAAAAGGACAGAAGAACAGGAGAACAGAATTAGAAAGGACCTTGAAGGTCTTCTAGTCCAACTCCCTGCTCAGGCAGGCGACCCTACACCATTTCAGACAAATACAATACACAATAGAATAGCAGAGTTGGAAGGGACCGTGGAGGTCTTCTAGTCCAAGCCCCTGCCTAGGCAGGAAACCCTATACCATTTCAAATTAATAGCTCTCCAACATCTTCTTAAAGACTTCCAGTGTTGGGGCATTCACAACTTCTAGAGGCAATTTCTGTTCCACTGATTAATTGTTTTAACTGTCAGGAAATTTCTCCTCAGTTCTAAGTTGCTTCTCTCCTTCATTAGTTTCCACCCATTGCTTCTCGTTCTACCCTCAGGTGCCTTGGAAAATAGTTTCACTCCCTCTTCTTTGTGGCAACCCCTGAGATATTGGAACACTGCTGTCATGTCTCCCCTAGTCTTTCTTTCTATTAAACTAGACATACCCAGTTCCTACAACCGTTCATATGTTTTAGTCTCCAGTCCCCTAATCATCTTTGTTGCTCTTCTCTGCGCTCTTTCCAAAGTCTCCACATTTTTTCTACATCATGGTGACCAAAACTGAATGCAGTATTCCAAGTGTGGCCTTACCGAGGCATTATAAAGTGGTATTAACCCTTCACGTGATCTTGATTCTATCCCTCTGTTTATGGAGCCTAGAACTGTGTTGGCATTTTTGGCAGCTGCTGCACACGGCTGGCTCCTATTTAAATGGTTGTCCACTAGGACTCCAAGATCCTTTTCACAGTTACTACTGTTGAGGAAGGTACCACCTAATGGCTGTCCAATCTCTTCTTAAAAACTCCCAGTGTTGGGGCATTCACAACTTCTGGAGACAATTCGTTCCACTGGTTAATTGTTCTCACTGTCAGGAAATTTCTTCTTAGCTCTAAGTTGCTTCTCTCCTTCATTAGTTTCCATGATTAGTTGATATCTATGATATCTATTAAAGGAGCAATAATTTATCCTGGAAGGGGATTCACTGGGCTGTAAATAGGACAGGAAATCCCAAAGAAGCAGACTTGCAAGATTCTACTATTATACAGCCACATGCAGGTAGTCCTCAGCTTATGACCAGTCACTTAACGGCCATTTGATAAACCAGCCTTACTTAAAAACTGGTTCCAAAGTCCAGAAATCTGCTCTTGCCCCTGGGCTCATATGACTTAAAAATATACAGTTTTGTCCTCGACTTACAACCATATTTGGGAGAAGAACTGCCGCTGTTAAACAAGGCAGTAATGAAATGAAAAATGCCCGATTTTGCCTTGACTAAGCAAATCACCGTGACAATGAAAAAGAAGAACGTGGTCATTAAGTGAATCTGGATTCACTGTTTGGCTGGGTTGGTTGGAAGCCAGCTGGGAATATCGCAAATGGTGATACTCTGACCCTGTGACACTACCATAAATACCAAGTGCCTCAATTCTGACTCCATGGGGATGTTTTAATGGTCATAAGGGCAAGGACCAGTTGTAAGTAACAGTTTTCAGCACTGTCATAACTTTCAAGAGTGACTGAGAAATGGTTGTAAGTCAAAGAGTGGCTCTGTTATCCTGTACACTCCCCATAGGGGAGTTATTCTTCTAACAGGTAGCTTCTCAACCGCCAGTTTTGAGAGAAATCAAAAGTCCAGCTTCTGTTCTTTATTTTTGTGTCTTCCTAATGCCACTGTTAGATAAAACACTCAGGGTCTGCTCAGGAACAAGCTTTTTGTTATTATCTATGCAGCTGTCAATTGGACCTGTTTTAAGGACCTGCCAGGTCCTTAAAACAAGGAAGCTGCAGAGTAAGATAAAAGTAAAGGTTCCCCTTACACATATGTGCTAGTCGTTCCCGAATCTAGGGGGCGCTGCGCATCTCTGTTTCAAAGTCGAAGAGCCAGTGCTGTCCGAAGACGTCTCTGTGGTCATGTGGCCGCTAAGACTCAACTTCGAAGGCACATGGAACGCTGTTATCTTCCCACCAAAGGTGTTTCCTATTTTTCTACTTGCATTTTTACGTGCTTTCAAACTGCTAGATTGGCAGAAGCTGGGACAAGTCACGGGAGCTCACTCTGTTACGTGGTGCTAGGGATTCGAACTGCCAAACTACTGAACTTTCTGATCGACGTGCTCAGTGTCTTAGCCACTGAGCCACCATGTCCCTGCAGAGTAGACTTGTGTAAATCTCATGGGAGATCTCATGACACCTCCTGAGATGTTGGTGGTCTCATACTAGACCTTTGTAAGAAATGACTCAGGACTGGTTTATTCTGCCACTTGGCCCATCCTAGAAGACAGCAAAACTGTATCCTAAGTGGTCAACAGATTCTCCCCCTCAACACACACACAAATTCCTCTGATAATTTATCTGGATCCTGAGGCATTCTACCAACATACAAATTTTACCAAGAAGTCCATGGAAACAGAACCGACTCCAAGAGCAGAGGAGGAGGAGGAGGAGGAGGAGGAGGAGGAGGAGGAGGAGGAGGAGGAGGAGGGAGAGAGATAGGAAATCCAGGTCATCGTTGCAAACTTCAGGCTTTGAAACTTGGAGGAAAACTGTTAGTGACTTGGAAACGTAGGTTTTGGATCCAAAACTTTTTGCAACCTTTAAAAAGTTTAGCTGACAAACTTTGTAGATGATTTTTCTCTCTCCTTCTTCCAAATATTTCTCTCTCTCCCTCTCTCCTCTTCTCTCTCCAAAATAAAAAAATGAGGGGGGTTGACTAGCTGAACCGAGAACGAAGTGGGAAACCTTCCATTCCAAATGTTGAAAATTAAAATCTAGTAGTGGCTCCCAGATCTTCTGCATGGCTGAAATGGGTTTTTTTTCCTTTGATCCTACCCACAATGCCACTACGCCGCATCAAGAGAAATTATAATAAGAAATTGGGAAGGCAAAAAAGCCCACTCTCTTCATCCAAATGTTTGAATTTTTTTTTAAAAAAAAATATAGAACAGCGCTCTACAAACTTGGCAACTTTAAGACTTATGGAGTTTAACTCCCAGAATTCCTCAGCGATTGAAGATGAACTTGGTGTGGATATAACTTTTTGGATAAGCAATATATGTCTTTGGTATTATTTTTTCCATTTCTCAGCGCTGTTTCTTTGCATGCTCAAAATTTAGGGCTGCTGAAGAAACCTGCCGAATAAGGATCAAAGGAAATGAAAACCGGGGTTCTCTATGCATCCTTATACGAGTTAGTTTTTCCCTGAGGCAAAAACAGACGGGAAATGAAACTTTCCTGAACAAGAAAAACAGCCCATATATCTAGCTGGACCTGCAAAACCTTGTCTAGGCAGAGAGGGCGCCCATGAGTTAAAAGTATTTCCTGCCCCCTAGTGGCTACTGCTAGGTTTGCAGTTCAAATGTGGAGCTTTCCAATATAATTTTTCCAACGTTTATCATCATGTTTACTAATTGAGCCGCTCCTTTTTAAAACATTTTGTTCCTAGGATAAGGAGGTTCCGTGCCTAATAAAGTCAGCAAATGGTTGTTTATAGTATTCTCTTCTGTTTCTGTTCTCTGTTCGGAAGAAAAATGGATCCAAAAAACAGAGGCCTGAGGTTGGAAACGGTCAGCGAAACGTTTGTTCCCTCTCTTTCTGATTCACTCACTGCATCTATTCATCGGCACTTCAGTCCTGCAAGTTGCCAAGAAGCTTCTCCCCAAAAAAATAAAAAATGATTTAAGTGCAAAAAACAATTGAACATTAAAAGATAGGGCCAAAGCAGCAGAAAGATAAAAGCCCAATGTGTTCTAACTAGGATTGGCAGCGGGAATTCCTCCAAGATTCAACAGCAAAAAAATCAGGGTTTTTCAGCTGAGCTAGGGTGAAACTTCCTTTCCCTTCATTTATCCTCCCTTCCCCCTTCCTTTCCTTTCTTTTTCCTTTCTTCCCCTTTTTCTTTCCCTTTCTTCCCTTCCTTTCTCTCCTTCCTTTTTTCATTTCCCTCTATTTAGACTCCCTTTCTCTCTTTCTTCTTTCTTTTTCTCTCCCTTCCTTCCTTCTTACCTTCCTTACTTTCTCTATCTCTTCTCTCCCTCCCTCCTTCTTTTCCTCCCTCCCTCCTTTCCTTTTTTCTTTGGCTTCCCCATTGTTTTCCTTCCTGCAGCCACAGATGGCAATATCTAATGGGCCAAGAATGGAGGTGGATAAACCGTAGCATTTCGCCCCCAGAACAGAAGCCCTGATTTGCTATTGCAATTTAAAGATAATCAAATAAAAGCCAGCTATCTAGTTATTAAGGAAAAGAGGATTTGGGCTCCAATATTGCAACATGAAAAAGAGAAATGGTGATTCTCATTATTTTTCATGGAGCAATTTCCAGGGAGGGGGAAAGTTTTAAAATTATATTTTATTTTGAGAGAAGGGACAGCCCCAGACAGACCACATTAATAGTCTCTTGCCCCTAAACAAGAGAGATATCATTCCTCATCTCTATGCCAACTGCTCTTCCTCTAACAGTAGTTAGTCTAGGCAGCTTTCTAGTCCTCATTGTGCCTCTGTGTCGTTTCCTATAACCTAAGGAAGAAAGCTTCTTCCCCAAGCGGATTTCCTCTCATGATTTCCAACATTCTCTGATCCCACATTTGCAATGCTGCCGTAATCAAGAGAATGGATATCTGGAATGAAGAATCAACGTTTAAAAAGCTAAATCAACCTGGTGTTTGGCTGGTATTCTAAGTAGAGACCGGCCATTGGATCAACCCTGAAGGAATCTTCCACTATGTGAAATGCTTTTACTGTAACTCAATAACTGAGCATGGGGTGTTTTGTCTTCCTCCCTCCCTCCCATCCATTCATCCATCCACCCACCCACCCACCCTTCCCTTCCTTTCTTCCATCCACCGTCCTTCCATCCATTATCCATCCATCCATCCATCTATTCACCCACCCAACTTTCCATCCTACTATCTCTCCATCCATCCCATCCATCCTTTCATCCACTCAGCCATCTCTTTCTTTCTTTCTTCCTTCCTTCCATCCATCATTCCATCCTTCCATCAATCCCTTCTTTTCTTCCATCCACTATCCTTCCACCCATTAATCCATCCACCCATCCACTCACCCACCCACCCAACTTTCCATAGCAATAGCAATAGCAGTAGACTTATATACCGCTTCATAGGCCTTTCAGCCCTCTCTAAGCGGTTTACAGAGAGTCAGCATATTGCCCCAAACAACAATCCGGGTCCTCATTTTACCCACCTCGGAAGGATGGGAGGCTGAGTCAACCCTGAGCCGGTGAGATTTGAACCGCTGAACTGCTGATCTAGCAGTAGCCTGCAGTGCTGCATTTAACCACTGCGCCACCTTGGCTCTTTCCATCCTACTCTCTATCCACTCAACTCATCCATCCTTTCATCCATCCATCCCTTTCTTTCTTTCTTCCATCCATCCATCCATCCATCCATCCATCCTTCCATCCTTCCATCCTTCCATCAATCCCTTCCTTTCTTCCATCCACTGTTCTTCCATCCATTATCCATACATACATACATCCCTTCCTTCCTTCCTTCCTTCCATCCATCCATCCATCCATCCATCCACCCATCTTTTTAAAGTCATTAAAGAAGAAGCAGAAAATGAAAAACTCTTCACAGTGTGAGATGTAAAGAAAGATTATGTGAATTTCTTCTTGCAAGAAAGTAGAAAAAGAAAAATGCTGCCCGCTACTAGTATTTGTAAATGTGGGAGAACCTTGTTAGAATATTTAATTTAGTAGCTGGAACAGTAATGTGTACAATAGACCAGAACAACAACAACAACAACAACAATTTGCTGTTGTTGTTCTTGTTGTTCCTCTTCTTTGTTGTTGTTGTTGTTGTTCTTGTTGTTCTTGTATTGTTGTTGTAGGCCAGAACAGACAGTTGCAGTTGATTGATTGGAGAGTGCTGGCTCCTGCGTGAGGCAATCTACGCTATGATTGGCTGCTGCAGGTATGAAGGGGGCGTTTCCTTTTTCCCCCCGCCTTTTTTGCTTCTGTGTGTTCTGTATGTCGCTAATTTTACCTCATGAAGTTCTTGTGTACTTGACTATATGTTCTTCCTTTTCTGGATGACAAAAACTGCTGAAAATTTGAACATTAAACACATTTATATTTACATAAAAGACTACAAATTTATGTCAGTGTCTCCGACTTCATCTGGACAGCTGTGGCGCAATTCCATGGCCTTCCTTCTACTTGGTGGCCCCTAAAAACTGTCACTAAATATGCATGGGGTGGGGGAAAAGTGTTGGTATAATTTTGAGGAAACCCCCTTTATTTTAGCCACTGGAGAAGATTTTTGTTCCATGTGAACATGGATTTTTTGAACATGGATTTTTTTTTTTTTTTTTGTCCATGTGAATGTGGACAGGCAAACTGGATCTCATCGTGTAGGGAGTTTTCAAAATATGGTCAAAAAGTCAAGATGAGGCTTTGACTGGAGCACCTGAGCCACCATTTTTGCCTTTTTTTAATCTTATCCTGTGGATCTCTTGCCATGCTTCTGTGTGCAGCATATCGGGACCCCCCCCCTTCTCCCCCAATATTCGATCAGCCTGGTTTTAAAGGGAGGCAGATAAATAAGAAGCGACGCATTGCTTAAATTAAAAAAAAACGACAAAAAAGATGTCAGGGCTTTGGAAAAACTGCAAAGAAGAGCAAATAAGATGGCTAAGGGTTTGGAGACAAAAAAAACAAACATATGAAGAATAGTTTCAGGAATTGGGAATGGCCAGTCCAGAGAAAAGAAGGACAAGCAGGGAAATAATAGAAGTATTCCAATGGTGCAGGGGCTGTCCAAAGAAGTGGGGGAGTTAAACTTATTTTCCAAAGCAGCAGAAGGCAGGAGAAGAAGGAACAGATGGAAAGTAATCAAGGAGAGAAGCAACTTGGAATCAAAGAGAAACTTCCTAACAGAGAGGACAATTAACCAGCGGAACTGCTTGCCACCAGAAGTTGTGGGTGCTTCATCACTGGAGGTCTTTAAAAAGAGACTGGACAGTCATTTGTCTGACGTGGTCTCCTGCTTGAGCAGGGGGTTGGACTAGAAGACCTCCAAGGCCCCTTCCAGCTCTATTCTGATTGATTGAGTGACAGAGTATCTCCTGCTTGAATAAGGGGGTTGGACTAGAAGACCTCCAAGGCCCCTTCCAGCTCTATTCTGATTGATTGAGTGACAGAGTATCTCCTGCTTGAATAAGGGGGTTGGACTAGAAGACCTCCAAGGCCCCTTCCAGCTCTATTCTGATTGATTGATTGTTTTAAATATTTGGAAATTTTCAGTTCGAAGCAAAGAGAAATTTTGAGCTGTTGCCAGATGGAGCTTCACGTGGGATCCCCAATTCCCAAGCTGCGTCCCACTATCAGGCCTTGAATCGTTTGGAACTGGGCCGCAGAAGTGGCGGGCAAATGCATGCATGTGCATCCCCACTTGTGCAAGCAGCAGCCAAGTGTGTGTGTGTGTGTGCGTGCAGCTCCACTTGTGCGATGGGCCTGCTGCTCATGCAAACGGAGCTGCATGCACACGCTTTCTCGCCATTCACGTGGAACCATCCCCCCTCCCCTTTTCCCCATTCGGCTGCACAGCTGGAAAGGTCAGGGAACTTGGTCAAAAAGAACCAAGCACCCCCTTGAATTCTGTAAAGTGGGCCAGGAAGTTGACCCATTGACTGCTACAACTCGCAGCTGCACGGAGGCGTGTGCCAAGGGACATAGATTATGTCTGGGTGTTCAAAGGGTGTGCCTTCCAAGGGTGGAAGGTGACCAAATGCTCGCCCTTTTTTGGTTATTCCCATTAAAGGAAGCTGCGATCAAAGCATGAAAACCGACTGGCTGCTGCGCCCACTGTCTCTTTTGTGCACTGCTTAAAGACACAGTTCTGGAGTGGGACTGCCCTAGACTGGAGTCTCTATTTGCCTTGGTAACTGTGAATATCTCCAAAGTGGTCTGCTAGAGAAGATAAGAGGCCATCTATGAGCCCAGGCTGCTGATTGGATATCTTTGAATCTCTCCAATGGAGTAGTCTGCTAGAGAAGATAAAAGTGTGTCTATAGGTACAGCCTAATGGTTTGACCTGTTTCTGTATTTGATGGAGACACTTGCTTGTGTTTGAATGGGCCTCTCCCAGTTTTAATTTCTCTGTTGTTTTAAGAAAAACAGGGTAACTCACACACACAAGAGGAGGAGGAGCAGGAGGAGCAGGAACAGGATCAGGAGGAGGGAGCTGGAGGGGAGGGGGAGAGGGAGAGGGAGAAGGAGGGGGAGGAAAAAGTGGAAGAGGAGGAAAAGAAAGAAAGGAGGAGGAGGAAGACAAAGGAAGAAAAAAAGAAGGAAGAACTGGGAGAGAGGAGGAAGGTAGGGATGGATGGGTGAAGGGAAGGAGGGAGAGAAGGGGAAGAGGAAAAACGATAGAGGGCAGGGGGAAAGGATTCCACTTCTTAAATTCCTGCCTGTTGCCTCTCTGCTACCAGCTAAGCCACCAGACTTACCTCTCAATTTTCATGCTTTGACAGCTACCGGTTTCATGCTAGTAAATTCTGGGTTTGGGAACAGTGTACTTCCAAACACTTCAAATTCCGCCACAGTCTTCGGCAAAGCATTTGGCTTCCTGGCTGCACGAGCAATGCAGGTTGCCAACGTCCTTTCCACAATGAAACTCCTCGGCTATCACCAGATGAACAACTCATCCCAATACGGGGCAATTGGAAACCTGGAGCCCCAATATTTAAAATTTGCCTCATCAAGGGATAAATGCTCATCCTTTGCAGCTTATCTCCCGCCACAAGACGAAATGTGCCTTTATGTCCCCATTAACAGCCCAATGCTCTGCCCTATTCTTATCTCTAGCTACACTAGCTGTCCTTTGCTTCACACCCAGCTGTTAAAAAGCACCAACTTTGGCTGGAGGCAAAATCTTATGAACAGCTCTTGAGGGGAAAAAGTTCCTGAAAAACTCCTCAAAAGAAGAATCTGCTCTCTTGGTTTCCATGAAATTAATCTCTGGCTGGTCAAAGAACTTTACCAACATCCTCAATTCATTTGGAGCAGCGGGTGCCAATTTATGCTTCCATCACTCATGAGGACTAGAATCTTTAAAAATCAACCCATCCGCCACCCCAGGGCAGAAACTGCACAGAAGAAGAGCTTCCCAGCCCACTTACCTGGTTGAGTCCCAACAAGTTGCCTTCCAGATTGGATGTGATGCCAGAAAGGATGGCAGTGCCCACCACAGCGCCCAAGCACTGCGCCACGATGTACATGACTGCCCGGAGAATGCTGATTTGGCAGCTGAGCAGGAGACCCAAGGTCACGGCCGGGTTCAAGTGGGCTCCGCTAATGTGGCCCACGCTTTGGGCCATGGTGGCGATGGAGATGCCAAAAGCCAAGGAGACCTTCACGTTGTCTTGAATGGGCGTGATGGTCTTGTTGGCCATCACGGGGAATTGGAAACCCAGAGCTGAGCCGATGCTGATGAAGATGAAGAGGCTCATGGCCAAAAATTCGGCCACGACAGCTCTCCAGAACGCTTTCTTCTTTAATTCACTAGCCATGGTGTTCTTCCTTCTTCTTCTCTTTCTCCTTCTTCTTCTTTCTCCTCTTTGCCCTTTTCTCCTTTCCTTTCTCCCCTTCTCTTCAGGTCCTCTTGTAGCCTCCTCAGCTGGCTTCCTGCTGCCTTAAAAACTGGGTAGTGAGAAAGACAGGAGAAGACGAATTATTTATAGGGTTCTGGGTGGCCAGGAGGAGGGAAGGGTGTTGTACAATGAGAGGAAAGAACCTCAAGCTTATTGCTCACTGTTAAACTGATGCAAAGCACCATCCGTTGCTCGCCAGTTTTTTTTCCCTCCCTCTTCCCCTAGCTTCTCCCACCCACAAAACTTTTACTCCTTCACTTCTCCCTGTGCAGACTCAGATCTTTGCGGCAGCCGCACCGTTCTCCTTTTTTTTAAATAATTCCTGATTAACCAGCCACCATCGTGGCTCATGTTCAGGCTTTTTAACACCTTTTCCTCATCTTGCATATATGCAAAGACAGAAACTGGCCACAATTAAAGCCCTTTTTTAAACTTTCTTAACCAGAACTGCCCTAGTTGATTCTGAGAATGTTGGCAAGCACTTTAGACTCCCTTGCAAAGACCATAAAGAAAGGGGGGGGGGATTTCCTGACCTTTAAATATATATTTTTTAAAGAAACCAAGGGGTAATAACCAAAGAGAGAGTGGTTACTCTTTGCAGCCGTAAGAGAGATAGCAGCCCTCTCTGATTGTGCTTTTTAGGGGTTGTGATCAATTTTTTTTCTCTCTCTCTCTCTCCGGATAAATGGTTGTTAGGAAGCTGATCCCACAAAGGACAGGTTTGCACAATCTGGGAAACAGGAAAACACAGCAGAAATATATATGATTTTTTTTCCTGTTAAATGCCAGCAAAAGAAGTGGGAACTTCCACTCATTTGAAAAGCGGCTCCTATCAGCTTCAGATCCTGAGTGGCTGCCATAGAAACCCCAGCCCTGAAGTTCACCCAGGAATTTGGCTCACTCCATTTAAACTTTTTGAGTTTTATCTCAGATTCCTTCAGTAGCTTTTTTTTTCTCTTTTCAAGGCCAACTTGGTGACAAGCAGATCTAGGCTTGGGATGTATTTTATTTGTATCTGACATTCCTTTTGGGTGAGTAGTCTCCAGGGAGCTGAAATAGCTTTAACAGTCCTGCCTAAGCCGTGATCGTATTCAGATTTAACGTAGACGTTTGGAAGCTTTATCAGAAAGAAAGTGGGTTTTTCTTCACCCGTTCCCCTATCTCTTCCCTTCAAATAGCTGTACGTTTTCATGAAACTCCACTCCTCATCAAATTAACCTTCAGAGTTATCCATTTGGTACAGATCAAACTGAAACTGCTTGGATACCATGATGTGAAATTCAGCAAAAATAAAAAGACTTACAGTAAGTTTTATATCTACAGTGAGAACAATTAACCAGTGGAACAGCTTGCCTCCAGAGGTTGTGGGTGCTCCAACACTGGAGGTTTTCAAGAAGAGACTGGTCTACAGTTTCCTACTTGAGCAGGGGGTTAGACAAGAAGAACTCCGAGGTCCCTTCCAACAACTCCATTTTCTGTTATTTTTAAGTTATTCTGCACTGTAACTGCACTTGATATAGGGCAGGAGGGGGGAGCTAAGAAAACTTTTCTGCTGGAAGCAATTTCAACCCTGGAAGGAGGGGGAAAAAACACCAAAAACTTAAAGTAGTGTGTAGAGCTGTTTTCCATCACCAGGGACTATACAATTACAGGCCAGGTTTCTACATCAAAAGGGAAGGAAATTCTATAGATGGCACAGTAAGTGTCTATTTATAAAAGCGTATAAGACAGCTTCTAAATGTATTTATGGTCCAGGCCTGGTGAATCAACATCAAATGTTCCAAGTAATATGTTAGAATTTGATATGTTCTTATATCTATGAAGGGGACGCGGTGGCTCAGTGGCTAAGACGCTGAGTTTGTCGATCAGGAAGGTCGGCAGTTTGGTGGTTCGAATCCCTAGCGTCGCATAGCGGAGTGAGCTCCTGTTACTTGTCCCAGCTTCTGCCAACCGAGGTGGCGCAGTGGTTAAATGCAGCACTGCAGGCTACTTCAGCTGACTGCAGTTTTGCAGTTCGGCTGTTCAAATCTCACCGGCTCAGGGTTGACTCAGCCTTCCATCCTTCTGAGGTGGGTAAAATGAGGACCCGGATTGTTGTTGGGGGCAATATGCTGACTCTGTAAACCGCTTAGAGAGGGCTGAAAGCCCTATGAAGCGGTATATAAGTCTAACTGCTATTGCTATTGCTAACCTAGCAGTTCAAAAGCATATAAAAAATGCAAGTAGAAAAATAGGAACCACGTTTGGTGGGAAGATAACAGCGTTCCGTGCGCCTTTGAAGTTGAGTCATGGGCCACGGAGACGTCTTCGGACAGCGCTGGCTCTTCGACTTTGAAACAGAGATGAGCACCGCCCCCTAGAGTTGGGAATGACTAGCACATACATGCAAGAGAAACCTTTACCTATATCTATAAACAATACAAAATGTATTTCTCTCCCACACAATGCTGCAAGGGAAGCCGGTTTGGAAGAGAAGGGATGGGATACAATTCAGCCTGTGAAGATTCATGGTCCAGAAGGGACTAAGTGGTCCTTGATTTATTACCACAACTTAGAAGGAAAATTTTCATTGTTAAGCATGATAGTTGTTAATTGAGTTTTGCCTCATTTTACAACCTTTCTTACCACAGTTGTTAAGTGAATTACTACAGTTGTTAAAGTTAGTAACATGGTTGTTAAGTTTTGGCTTCCCCAGTGACTTCACTTGTCAGATGGTCACCAAAGGGGATCGTGTGATTCTGGGATGCTGAAATTGTCATAAAGGCAAGTCAGTTGCCAAGTGGTTGGATTTTGATCACATGACCGTGGGGATGATGCAATGGTCATGCGTATTTTTTTCCGATGTAACTCCAGTGTAACTATGAACAGTCACCAAATGAATGGTTGTAAGTCAAGGACTACCTCGTTACTATCCAGTAACCAAACTGGATCTGTCCTGCATTCTTTGCAGAACTTCCCAGGCTCAATGCAATGTACATTTTTCCCACTTCCTTTGCAGTAACAACAACCTTTTGAGGTAGTCTGAGCTGAAAGAGGGAGACTGGGTTGGGACAAAGTCCAATCCAGGAAGTTTCTATGGTGGGGGAGGATTAGAACCTAGATCTCCATTCTTTCTCCTCCTCCTCCTCCTCCCCCACCTCCTCCTCCCATTTTTGACAATATTTTAAAACTGATTTGCCATTGCTTTCTTCCTAGGGTTGAAAGAAGTTTTAAGATGAGTGACTAGAACTCAACTAGTCATTCCAATGCACTCCAAAACTTAACCTTCATCCACCAATATGAAACTCATATCCAAAAAATGCAGAAAGTCCTTTTTGCTCTTTGTTGGACTTTCTTGTGGCACCAGGTTATTTTCTCTACACACACACACACACACACACACACACACACACACACACACACACTTTAAGTCATCTCCTTGGGCAACACTTTGCTTAAGTTGTATGCATGATTCGTTCTTCGAAGCCTGAAGCATGCCCAGCCCAGGATTTTCCTCAATTAATGGTTTACATTTTTTTCTGAATCTCTAGCACAAATATTGAATACTGTTATTCTATCGCACATCTGAAAATTATTAACCATAAATACGTGTTTTTAAATGTTAAATATCATCCGAGGGGCAGTTATACGTATTTGTTTAACATCTGTAAATACATAGTGTTTGCACTATGCAGTGTATTTTAAAAAAATAGCATTCAAAATAACATAAGATAAGAAACTCACAGTGCACTATAATCAAGTCCATGGCTATTGATGTGTTGCAGGAAATTATTTGATAATTAATGTGCAATGGCTGAGCCAGATGGGTGTGTCTGATTCTGGCAAGACCTTGCGTTGGCTGATGCATTCTGGTGCTGTTTTTAAAAGTCTTTAAAGCTGGCAGCTTTAAAAAGAAGAGAAAATACTGAGAGCCAGTTTGCTGTAGTGGCTAGAAATCAGCCAAAGGGATGATTTTAGGTCAATCACCAGGAGATGGTGAGTTTTGGTCCCACTTTAGCCATGAAAGCCAGCTGGGTGACTTCAATCCAATCCCCAGGAGATGGTGAATTCCCACCTTAATCACTTTGGGCCAATCACCCCATGCCCGTCGAGTACTCTAGCCAGGTAATGACCAGAATGACCACAATAGAAACTTAGGTTCATTTCAAGTAAACATACTATTTTAGTTTTGCAAATTTGTTTTATTGCTCACACCAAGAATTCGAATGCTGAACTGAACATTCAAACAAAGCCTTCAAAGTTCCACATTGGATTTTAATATCTGGTAACATCTTGCCCCATTTTATAAACTCCCTTGACACAGTTGTTATGTGAATCATTGCAGTTGTTAAGTTAGTCACGTGCTGGTGAAGTGAATCTGGCTTCCCCTTGACTTTGCTTGCCAGAAAGTTGCAAAAGGTGATCACGTGACCCCGGGACACTGCAACCGTCATAAATGTGAGCCAGTTGGCAAGTGTCTGAATGTTGATCACATGACTATGAGGATGATGCAATGGTGGTAAGTGTGAAAAATGGTCATCAGTGATTTTTTTCAGTGCCACTGTCACTAAATATATGGTTGTAATTTGAGGACTACCCATATAGGAACTCTGAACTTCTGCTACACATGAACCAAAATCTTGATTCAAACTGAATTAAAAGCTTTTCTTTTCCACCTAATAAAGTGGAACCCACAGACTTATGAGGATTAGTGTTTAAGCACTTCTAATAACCAGGAATTTTTTTATTATCTTATTCTTGGCCTCTTTTCTTGAAACCAGTATATGCAGGATGAAATATTCTGGGCAATATCTTCTGAATTGTTGTTGTTGTTGCTGCTGCTGCTGCTGCTGTTGTTGTTATTATCATTATTTTGCCAATATAAGCTGTTGAAATCTTAGTACTGAAGAAATATAAAATGGAGGGTAACTCAGACCAGGTCCTTACTGATTCCAATATTACGGCAGTAGAAGCATTATAGTACAAAACTGGAAGCACTTTAGAGTCATAAAATATCTGCAAATATTTACTAAAGAAAAACTAAAAGAGTGAGGACAAAAAATGGCAAAACCATAATCATATCCACTAGGACAGGTTTAGCCAACCGTAGTCATTTTAAGGTATGTGGACTTCAACTCCCAGAATACCCCAACCAGTATTTCTAGCTGGAGTATTCTGGGGGCTGAAATCCACACATTTTAAAATCTTCAGACCTGGCAGAGACTTCATAATGTATCAGGAAGAGGATTGGGGAGAAGCAACTTGGAATCAAGGAAAAACTTCCTGAGCGAACAATTAACCAGTGGAACAATTTGCCTTCAGAAGTTGTGGGTGCTCTGGCACAAAATTTTGAAGAACCAATAATGCTTGATACATGGGAAAAGATATGTAAAATGTAAAATTCACGCAAGCCCAAAATCTGAGAGAGAACTTTTACAAGATGTTTTATAGATGGCACTTAGATCCTAAAAAAATGCCTTGCATGTATCCGAATTTACAACCTTAATGCTGGAGATGTGATTGTGTTGATGCTACATATTACCATATATGGTGGACTTGTAAAAAGGTTAAAGCATTCTGGATAAAAATATGGTGGATTATGCAAAATATTTTAAAAAATAGGATAAAGTTTACCCTTCAGTTATTCTTGTTAGGTATAACTATTGATTGTACTGTTATAGAGACTAATTTGATTTTGACCCTAACAAGGGCAGCAAGACTGTTGGTGGCGCAATACTGGAAGAAGGAAGATTTGCCTACTATTCAAGAATGGACATTAAAAGTAACAAACTTAGCAGAGATGGCTAAAATATCAGCATATCTTAAGGCATTCAGACGAGAAAGATAAACTGGAGTGGAGAAGATGGATTGATTATATTCAAAATAAATAAGGGACTAAGAAATTCCAGATAGCCTATGACTGAAAAAGCAAGGAATGAAATAAGTTATTTAAAGTTAGCTTAATAAAAGAGGATTTAAAGTACAAATGAAAGATGATGCTAAAGTTTCTTTTAGTTTATTTTAGAATATGATTGTTAAAGATTTATACCCTGTATTTGCTCTGGGAAGTCGGGGGGGGGGAGGTTGGGGGGGGGATGATGGGTTTGGGTGGGGAGGGTGGGGGAGGGGAGGGAAGGTAAATATTTGTAAAAGCTTTTAAAATTTTCAATTAAAAAAAAAAAACAGAAGAAGTTGTGGGTGCTCCAAATCTGTAAGTTTTTAAGAAGAGATTGGACAGCGATTTATCGGAAATGGCGTAGGGTTTCCTTCCTAAGCAGAGGGTTGGACTAGAAGACCTCCAAGGTCCCTTCTGCTGTTCCGTTAGTCCTGTTATTTCTCATCCTTGACAACCTTAAGATATGTGGACTTCAACTCCCAGAATTCCCTACCCAACATGCTTTAAGGTGAATGAACTTCCACTTCTGGGGAATTCTGGGAGTCGATGCATCTTAAAATTGCAGAGATTGAGAAATATTGCTGTAGATAAATGACACTTAAAAAGATGATAGAAGAAGAAATAGAGATGCAAATACCCTGGAACATTATCTCCCTATGCATCCATCCATTTATCCATCTATCTAACCATCCCGATCATTCACTCATCATCTCGTCTGTTCGTTCGTTCACTCACTCACTCACTCACTCACTCTTTCATTCATTCATTATTCCTCCTTTATTACTTTATTATAAATAAGAAGTTGGCAAACACACATAATACTCCTTCATTCGATTTTCCCCACAACAACAACCCTGTGAGGTGGGCTGGGCTGAGAGAGAGAGTGACAGGTCCAAAGTCACCCAGCTGGATTTCATGCCTAAGGAAGAACTATAACTCACCATCACCTGGTGATTGGCCCAAAGTCACCCAGCCGGCTTTCATGCTTAAGGCATGGCTAGAACTCACTATCTCTCAGATTCTAGAGTGATGTCTTGACCAAACTGGCTCTCATTTTATTTTTCACTGCTTATTTTAACCTACACATTTTTTTTAAAAAGTTTGGACTTGCTTTGATATCACCAGGGAGATGGGCTTATTTAAAGTATACATCAAACCCCCAAGGCCACCCTTTTTCTGTTTCCTGGGCAGTTATTCAGGAAGCATCTGGTTTAAATACTGGTTTTGTTGCCAACGATGGCAACATTATATTCCAAGACAGTGCCATGATTTCATATATTAAATCATCCTGCCTAATACTCTTTTTAAATAGTAATGTCAGTCACGTCAAGACTTGGGTGGACCAAGGCAGAGAAATCGAAGGAGAGGGGAGGGGAGGGGAGGGGAGAGAAGAGAAGAGAAGAATATGAGGAGAGGAGAGAGAATTCTGTATTGACACATAAGGAATTTGTTATCAGTACAGAAGCTCTCGGTAAACATACAAGCCACAAACTGTTAAATCATAATATTTATAAGATAAGCAGATTTTTCAGAGACTGCAATCCCGTTGACATCTCTTTTTAAAATATCTTTTTGCATATATGGAAATTGGCCATGATTATTATCTTCATAAGGTTTGGGAGGTTTTTTTTTTTTCCCGAGATATTTTTAAAAGCCTTTTTTTTTTGTTTAGTTTATTGTTTTCAAGCGCAGACACAAAGCCTATTCAAATTTAATTCCTTTCGTTCAGGATGTTTGAAAAATAGATGTATATCCTGTGAGTTCCCATAATATCTGCTGATTGTAGAACAAAACAAAGAATATATACCCAAGGCCATTGGATATACCATACATTTGAAAGGTTGAAACATCTGAGTGGGGTCCAGAGGGATGAGGTCAAAAAAGTCAAAATGGCCTCCACATTCATGTTATTAAATCTCCACCCCATTTCTAGGTACCTGATGTAAAAAAAATGATATTTAAATGCCGTCCATCTTGCTGTCTAAAGTGACTCTGTTTATGGTAGCCATTTTGACTCTTTTGACCTTCTTTAACACACTGCAGGGAACAATACTGATCATCCTTGACTTACAATAGTTCGTTTAGTAATTATTTGGAGTTACAAGAAGGCTGAAAAAAGCGACGTATGATCGTTTTTCACACTCATGACCATTGCAGCATCCCCGAGGTCATGTGATCAAAATTTGGACACAACATTTGGCCCATATTTATGACTGTTGCAGTGTCCCCTGGGTCATGTGATCGCCTTTTGCGACCTTCTGACAAACAAAGTCAAATGGGGAAACTCACTTAACAACTGTCTTGCTTTGCAAAACAAATTTTGGACTTCATGGGGGTCGTAAGTTGAGGACTACTTGTACAGTGCCACTAAAAAAAAATGACTTACAGCCATTGCAGCATTCCCTCCGTCACATGATCAAAATTCAGGTGCTTAGCAACCAGCATATATATTTGAAATTTGCACGGTCCTGGGGTCACATCATCTCCATTTTAACTTCCCTAACTAGCTTTTAACAAGCAAAGTCTCGCTGGTTACAAAGTCCATGGCAGAATCCAAATTCATTTAACGACTGCATGATTCACTTAACAATGAATAGCCAGCAGCCTAGAATCACCTTTTGGCCAGTATAAATTTTAACAAATATATAAATAAACAACTGCAGCAGTTCACTTAACAAAGATGATGCCAAAAAGCTCTTAATATCGAGTGGGACAGATTTAACAACTATTGTGGTTAGCATTGGAAATCCGAATCAAAATTGTTGCCACCCATCGAAGACTACCTGTGTAGTCCTCCATGGGTGAAGCCTACAATAAAGCAGTAAAAGCCTCCCCCACAAATAAATACATTTATTTTGATGCTGAAAACAGAAGCTCTCTCCCACTTCCGAATTCTGAGGTTGGTTCTTGTACTTAGGACCATCAATTTTACAGAATAACTCAATAACAGAGTTGAAAGGGATAGAATAGGGTCATAAAATGGGGAAAATTCACTTAACAAATGTTTCACTTAGCAACATAAATATTGGGCTCAATTGTGATCGTAACTCGAGGATTACTTGTATTAGAAGATGAAAAATGATCTCCTGTTAAGTCCTCTAGCACAGGCAGTTGACTGACGGGTCTTAATCCTAACTTCTTCATGCTCTTTTAAGGTTCAATTTATATATATATATATATATGAATATATATGTTGGGTTTGACGGTTATTAGCTCCCCACAATGATTAGAATAGAAATAGGAATGGAATGGAAGAGAAGAGAAGAGATGGAAGGGAAAGAAAGAGAAGAGGAGAAATGGAAAGGAAGAGAAGATGGAAGGGAGGGGAAGAGAAGATGGAAAGGGAAGAGAAGAGCTGGAAGGGACTTTGGAGGTCTTCTAGTCCACCCCACTGTTCAGGCAGGATACCATTCCAGGCAGGTGGCTGCCCAGTCTCTTCTTGAAGACTTTCAGTGATGGAGCGCCCAGAACCTCTGGAGGCAAGTAGTTCCACTGACTAATTGTTTTAACTATCAGGAACTCTCTCCATAGTTCCAGGTAGCTTCTCTCTTAGTTTCCATCCGTTGTTTCGTTTCCTGACTTCAGGTGCTTTGGAAAATAAGTTGACAGCCTCTCAAATATTGGAAGACTGCTATCAGGTTAATGCTCTTTTCATTAAACTACATTTCATTGAAGTCGATTTTTCCTTTTAACCATTGTGTGCCTTGATTTTTATTAATAAAATGTGCAGATGGTGTGCAGTTATGGCTATCGGAGTAATGTTATGGCATCAGGATGGATCTTTAGGGAACAATCTTTCAAGATTTTGATGGGCGAGGCCAAACTGCAGTGAGACTTAAACAATTTTTTAATCTCCCTTAGCACATTCCAAAATAAATAAGCAGCTGTTTGCTTTACAAGATTCTAGAAAGAGTGCAGAGAAGAGCAACCAAGAGATTAGGGGACTGGAGGCTGAAACATATGAAGAACGGCTGCAGGAACTGGGTAGGTCTAGTTCAATGAAAAGAAGGACTAGGGGAGACAGGATAGCTGTCTTCCAATATCTCAAGGGTTGTCACAAAGAAGAGGGAGTCAAACTATTCTCCAAGGCACCTGAGGGTAGAACAAGAAGCAATGGGTGGAAACTAATCAAGGAGAGAAGCAATTAAAGAGGAATTTCCTGACAGTTAGAACAATTAATCTGTGGAACAGAAGTTGCCTCCAGAAGTTGTGAATTCTCCAACACTGGAAGTCATTAAGAAGATGTTGGATAGCCATTTGTGTGAAATGGTATAGGGTTTCCTGCCTAGGCAGGGGCTTGGACTAAAAGACCTCCAAGGCCCCTTCCAACTCTGTTATTCTATTCTATTCTATTCTAAATGCACACACAAACACTGCAGCATGTTTTGTTCTCCCTCCCATATCTAGGGTGGGGAGGAGGGAGTGTTCCTTTGGAGAATTTCCCCCAGTCCTACTTTATCTGAAAAAGAGTTTGAACGGTTGCGATCTATATTTTATAGTCCCAAAATATCAGAGGCTTCACTTCACCCATTCAATACTTCCATATAAAGGTATCTAGTTCTAAGGCTGTGATTTCCCTGAACACAAAACCATATGTGAATACCGAGAATACTTTAAAAAAAAAATGGACAGAAGCATAAGACACGAAGTTCCCTTGCTCCAATTATAATTAATCTCTTACCTTAGCTTTGCTTCATGTTCTCCAAGCATTGAGAATGCAAAAAAAAAATAAGTAAAAACCCCAACAATTTGAAGGTGAGAAGAGTTGAATGATCAAGAAAAGGGAATTCCAGATGTCAATCAATCAGAATAGACGGCTCACGTACCCGGAGAGATAGCCCTGTGTGCCACTTCCAGCACATGTGCTTAGCGTCACTATTACAGCCTTATACTATTTCAGACATGTGGCTGTCGAGTCTCTTCTCAAAAACCTCCAGTGATGAAGCACTCACAGCTTTTGGAAGCAACTTATTCCACTGTTTAGTTGTCCATTTTGTCCTCAGTTCTAGGTTGCTTCTCCCCTTGATTAGTTTCCATCCGTCGCTTCGTCTCCTGCTTTCTGTTGCTTTGGAAAATAAATTGACCCCCTCCTCTTCGTGGCAGCACCTCAAATACTGGAATACTGCTATCATGTTGCTCCTAGTCCTTCTTTTCTCTAGATTCAATGGCCATACCCAATTTCTGCAACTGTTCTTCATTTTTTAATATTTTTAGTCTTCTAAATAGGCCTATTTATTGTTGTAGAGATTCTCAAACATATCTAGTTTAGTGTTTCTCAACCTCTTTAAAATGTACAGACGTCAACTCCCAGAATTCCCCCAGGCTAGCAGAGTGGAATTCAGGACAATTTAGACTCCATATAGGTAGTCTCCAACTTTTAATAGTTCGTTTAATGATCATTCAAAGCTACAACAGAACTGAAAAGTGGGAATTATGGGGGGGGGGGGAATTCACACTTAGCACCATTGCATGGTCACGTGACCAAAATTCAGACACTTGGCAACTCGCATGGATTCGGGAGAGTTTCAGTGTCTCGTGGTCATGTGATCCCCTTTTGTGTCATTCTGACAAGCGAAGTCAATGCCTGAGCCAGATTCACTTAACAACCATTTTATAAACAACTGCAGGGAGGCACTCAACAACAAATTCTAGGTTGCTTCTCTTCTTGTTTAGTTTCCACCCATTGCTTCTTGTCCTGCCCTCAGGTGCCTTGGAGAATAGCTTGACTGCCTCTTCTTTGGGGCAACTTTGAGATATTGGAAGACTGCTATCATGTCTCCCCTAGTCCTTCTTTTCATTAAACTAGACATACCCAGTTCTTGCAACCGTTCTTCATATGTTTTACCCTCCAGTCCCCTAATCCTCTTTGTTGCTCTTCTCTGCACTCTTTCCAGAGTCTCCACATCTTTTCTACATCGTGGCGACCAAAACTGAATGCCATATTCCAAGTGTGGCCTTACCAAGGCCTTATGAAGTGGCATGAACCCTTCACATGATCTTGATTCTATCCCTCTGTTTATGCAGCCTAGAACTGTGTTGGCTTTTTTGGCAGCTGCTGCACACGGCTGGCTCCTATTTAAATAGTTGTCCATTAGGACTCCAAGATCCCTCTTGCAATTAGCGCTTTGGAGCCAGGTATGACCTATGCCCGTGATGGGGAACCTATGGCCTGCGTGCCCCAAGCAACATGCGGAGCCACACGTGGCGTCGCCCGTTCCTCTTCCGGGTTTCTGATGCGCATGCGCATGCTACAATCACCTGGCCCTGGTACAAGCTGGTTGTCAACTCAGAGGGCATCTGTCGGAATCCTTACAATGGTCTTCCCTTTTCCGGCAAGAGCTTGCACACCAGCCAGCTGATTGGCACGTGCGCATGTGTGGTAATAACCGGAAGACTGGCTGGCTAGTGTACTTGTGCGTGCAGGAAACCTCCTCTTCCTGGTCGTGGCCCAGATGAGTCCGTGCAAAGTGCTCCATTTTCGGTACTTGGCGTCATGTGTGCGTGCACGCATCTCCTGTCAGGGTTCCAAATAGCACCCAAAAGTAAATCAGAGTCCAAGGCAAAGTTTTGCTCAAAGTCCCAATGGATGAAGAGCGCCATGTTGGCACATCTGGGAAAACCCAAATCTGAAAGCTTCCCGGTTTTCCCCACCCAGTTGAAAGTTCATGCTCTTGCCCCCACATCCACAAGTCCATCCCATGGTCCAATCTCCCACTGCCACGCTAGCAGCTTCCACCCATCCAGTTCTGGTCAGGTGCAGAGGTGCAGAGACAAAGGATGACCTTGGCTTTCTAGGATGTTGTTATGGCTACCTATCATCTAACTCCGTACAATCCCCCCCCTCCTGTTTTCCCATAATAGAAAATGCATAGTAGAATAACAGAAAGTGTGGAAGGCCAGAGAACCAAAAGAAAAGAGGGCTGCAGGCCTGACAACTCCACCCTTTTCAGCACTCAGTGCCAAAAAGATTTGCCATCAGTGACAGAAACTTTTCTCACTGTTGAATTTCATTTTGTCAGATAGGGCCCTGTGTTCAAGTCTGTCAATATTCAATTGTGGGTGGAGAACAAACACTCTGCTGTCAATCTTAGACTGATTATTTGAACATCGATATAGAGAGGATGGTGGCCAAGGATGGAGATTTTAGAACTCATGGGCCATTAGAGGTTAAACGGCTTTTCGGTGAAGGTTACAAAACAACTTTCTTTCTTTCTTTCTTTCTTTCTTTTATTAATGCCTCTTCACAGTTAATGGAAATATTATATAAAGAAAAAAGGGGGGGATGAGATGATCTCACTGCATTCTGAAAGGTGAAACGTATAAGAGGATTATGAGTTTTTTTTAATTATCTCCATCAGCTGCTTTTTAGTTTTTGCAGGGAAAAAAAGCCCTTTACAAATTAAAAGTTGCTCAATGCAGAAAAGGTGGACCACTCTTGAGCTCTTGATAGGCGCATTTTGCTTTTCCTACATCTTTATTTCTATTCACTCATCCAAAATATTTCTGAGGCTAATTGCTATTTGTGAGAAGATAAGTGTTAGTATATTCCATGTTAAAGCAAGATTTGGGGCTTGAATGCATGAAGTC